>NW_025215371.1:102111-105708 GCF_004010195.1 Chiloscyllium plagiosum
AAGGGGGCATAGCTTTAAATTAAGTGGGGGGTAGATATAGGACTGAAGTTGGGGTAGGTTCTTCACTCAGCGAGTTGTTAGTTCATGGAATGCCCTGCCAGTAGCAGTGGTGTACTCTCCCTCTTTATGGGCATTTAAGCGGGCATTGGATAGGTATATGGAGGATAGTGGGTTAGTATAGGTTAGGTGGGCTTGGATCGGCGCAACATCGAGGGCCAAAGGGCCTGTACTGCGCTGTATTATTCTATGTTCTATGTTCTATGTAAATAGTAAAAACTGGACAGTGAGGGAAATTCAATCAAGTTGAGATATTGGACAACTTGATGTTAGTGCTGAGGAAAATATTGGAATATATAATAAGGAATGTGATAAATGGACACGTGGGGAATCATAATGTGGCTAAGCAGAGTCAGCTTAGCTTCAGGAAATGGATATTATTTTTGAAAACCTGGCGAATTTGAATTTGTTGGGGTGTTCACAAATCAGACCCAGTGGGAGCAGTGTATTTGAATTTGCAGAATACTTTTAGAATATAGAACAGGACACAGCTGGTCCTTTGACCCACGATGTTGTGCCGAGATTTAATCCTAATGTGAAATATAGTAACAACCCATGCACACCTCAACTCACTGCTATCCACGTCCATGTCCAGCAGTCGCTTAAATGTCCCCAATGACTCTCCTTCCACCACCACCACTGATAACGCATTCCATGCATTCAAAACTCTCTGTGTAAAAGAAAAACTACCTCTGACGTTTCCTATATACCTTTCTCCTAATATCTTCAAACCATGACTTCTCATACCAGTCAATCCTACCCTGGGGAAAGGTGCTGGCTACTGACTCTATCGATTCTTCTCCTTTTTGTACACCTCTATTAGGCTTCCTATCTTTTTCCTTCTCGCTAGAGAGAAATGTCCGAGTCTATTGAACCTGTCTTCATAAGGCAAGCCCTCCAGTCCAGGCCGCATCATGGTAAACCTTCTTTGCCAAAGCCTATGTATCTTTCCTATTGTAGGGCGACAGAACTGCACACAATATTCCAAGTGTGGCCCCACCAAGGACTTGTGGAGCTGCTTAAACCCTTATCACCCCGTTAATGAAAGCCAAAACACCATATGTTTTCTTAACCACATTATCCACTTGGGTGGCAACTTTGAGACATCTATCTACTTGCACACCCAGATCCCTCCGTTCCTCCACACTGCCAAGAATCCTGACTTTAATCCTATACTCAGCATTCGAGTTCGATCTTCCAAAATGCATCACTTCGCATGTATCCAGGTTGAACTTCACTTGCCTTTCCTCAGCCCTCCTCTGCATTCTGTCTATGTCGCGCTGAAGCCTGCAGTAACCCTCTATACTATCGACGACACCACAACCTTTGTGTCATCTGCAAATTTACAAACCCTCCCCTCAACCTCCTCATCCATGTCATTTATCAAAGCTATAAAGAGCAGAGGCCCAAGTACAGAGCCCTGCGGGACCCCACTCAACACTGTCCTCCAGGCAGAATACTTTCCATCTACAAACAATCTCTGCCTTCTGTCAGCCAGCCAATTCTGAATCCAGATAGCCAAATCTCCCTGGATCCCATACTTCCTGACTTTATGAATGAGCCTATCATGGGGAACCCTATCAAATGCCTTGCTGAAATCCATATACACCACAACCACGGCTCGACCGTCGTCGACCTGTCTTGACACCGCCTCACAGAACTCCATAGATTTTGTGAGGCATGACCTGCCCCTCACAAAGGCATGCTGACTGCCTTTAATCTCACTATGCTTTGCCAAACAGTCATAAATCCTATCGCTATGAATTCTTTCCAAAACTTTGCTGACCACAGACGTAAGACTGGTCAAAGTTTGTGAGAGTATTTGTAGCTCGGGTGCTCGTTGTTGTGGTTCTGTTCGCCGAGCTGGGAATTTTTTTTTGCAGATGTATCGTCCCCTGTCGAGGTGACATCCTCAGTGCTTGGGAGCCTCCTGTGAAGCTAGACAGGGGACGAAATGTCTCCAACCTAAATTCCCAGCTCGGCGAACAGAACCACAACAACGTAAGACTGGCTTTGGTTATTGATTTCGCTATTGATAGGTGAGTGAAAGCCCATGTGTAAGGGGGATACACAACATGGATTGATAATTCGTCAGTATAGACAATACAGAGAGGAACGTTTGTTTCTGGAGTGAAGGCCGTTACTCAAAGGGTATTACTGTTTGGACCAGAGCAATTTCCAAGATTGGCACATGATTAGGATGTGGGTAACATATAACATATATTTCATTTTATATTGATTAAATGGTGCGAGTTTGGGAAAAATTGTTGTCCAAAAGGACCTGCATGTCCTTGATCATGAATCACCAAAACAATACATCCAGGTGCCTCAGAGTCATAGAGTCTTACAGCACGCAAACGTGTCCATGCCGACCTGTTAGGAATTCCAAAGCATATCTGGTCACTTTAAGACAGAACGTGTTTTGCTGAATTTAAAGTTACAGCCACAACCGCCAGCTAACGATCGGGTTGCTCCAAATGTTACAATTAATTGTAAAATGGATACCTTTGGTAGTTGTTTTGATAACAATGCTCATTTAACCAATTCGTTTTAGTCAAGCCCAGGATACCAGAAGCCTCTGAAAGCAACGCTTTACTGTTTTACACCTGGAAACCAATCAAACTATAAGAATTCAATGTGTCATCATGTGTACATAAACCCGGTATTTTGAAAAATAGGGAGCAACTGCTTTCGAAAAACAGAGCAACTGCTGTAAAGTCGGTAAGCTGGCTGACCAGCTGACATCTTGGTCTCAAACAAAATAGAAAACAATGTCTATCGAAGATATATATATTCATGCAAAACCTACTTGCAGTATAAAATAAAGAAAGATGACAAAGGGAGAACAGCAGTTTGATGGTTGAAGACAACGCAGAAGATAGAGTCTGTGTGGTCTTGAGATTAGGTTAATGTAACTTTTAATAAATGCGTTATTTTATCAGCATATTTTTATAGATTTGGCGTCAGATAGTAAATAATTCAGAAAAGGGATTATTGTATTTGTGAACAGTTGTTGTTTCCTGTTAAATATTAGACTTCACGAAAAAAATGTTATTTCTCTTTCAGTAATGGAATTTGGGATTTCTCTCACTCATTTTTGAACAGATTATGAGGCGAGGTGAGCTTTTCTGGGTGTGTGGCTTTTATTAACAGAGAGGTTCGACATCAATGTCATAATAGTTTTGAGGCTTGTGGTCCGAAATTTGGAAAGATTTGGAGAAATTTGAACAAAGTTGGGTAGAACATGTCCCAGCACATTCCAACATTTGGCAATTATTGTCCTAAATCTTTAAATAAACCTTAGGAGAAAAATATTGTTAAATGTCGCTTACTTGTGGTTGGTTAAATTAAAACTGAGAGAAATGGCGCTTAGCATTGCTAAAGTTGTTCTGAGATTTGAAGATGATCCCCAAATTTGCCAAGAAAATTTAGAAAGACAGAGAAAGGGATTACTTTTAGAATTAGAAAATATATTAGAGCTGTACTTAACCAGGGACAAAATAAAAGCTGAAGTTGTAATGGAGTTGGTGAAGCACTTCA
>NW_025215371.1:106453-146458 GCF_004010195.1 Chiloscyllium plagiosum
AAAGTCATCGTCGAGCAGCTGTGGAACCTTGCTGAGACACTATTTGGGCACTCTCCACAGATTTGACCTCCTTAGTTAGGAATGATCTCCTTACCATAGACACAGATGATGGCAACGTGAGGAGAGAGTGAAGACGCTGAGAGTTCATTCTGTAGAGCTGTGAGAGAAGAAGAAATTACGACGCTGAAAATTGAGGATTAGCAGCGATCACTTATTTTCAAAAGAGACATTGATAGGGTGAGAAATTCCAAACTTTACCCAGGATTGTTTGCTTTGATTTATTGTCATGTGTACCTCAGTACAGGAAAAACTTTTTTTGTGAGCAGTGGAGGCAGATCATAGTAAGTATTGCCAGACAGGTCATAGAGTGAAAATAGACTTGAACAGAGTAAGGCATACCGGTTACACTGCACAGGACGTGCACTTGGAAAGATCAATATGAACAAGATCAGCATTATTTGGAGTTAGACCATCCATTCATCAGATTAGCATAGCTTTCCATTAGTTTTTATGCCTTAACTAACACTCCCTACATTCATGTGCTGTCGATGTGTAAAACTGTACTGAATGTCATGTTTTGAACAATTCCCGACAGCAGCCACAATACCTTCCTTCTGAAACAGGTAGCAATTCGCACCAGCTTCCGACCAATATGGAGGGTACCAGTCTGCCTTCTCGGAGATGGAAGGTGCTTGCTTGATACTTCATACAAAAATTTTGCTTCCCTCCACACTGCTAGAACATCACGTTAAAAAAAAACCACGAGGAACAACGTGGACTAGTCTATTTGTGCAGCCTCTGCTCTACTTATTTATGATCTTAGCGCACCAATAAGAAAGTGAGGACTGCACATGCTGGAGATCAGAGTAGGGAGTGTCGTGCGGGAAAAAAACATAGCAGCACATGAAGCATCCAAGGAGAGGAGAATCGTTTCGGGCATAACCATTCATCAGAAATCGGCATCTATTACCTCATTCTGTCCCTGGGTTAGTGAATTGAATGGCTGATTGGCCTCCGGCTGTTCCTGTGCAAGTGATTCAAGGGGCTGAATGGCTTCTTCCACTTCCGATTGGACAGGGCCTAGGGCTTGATAGGGTTACTTCTGGTTCCTGTTCAACAGCTGGATGTGCCGATTCGTGTGAAAATGCTATGGCTTTAAGAGGTTATTTTGTTCTGATTTCTTTTCAGGGAGAAATTGAACCATCATTACCAAGCTGGCTACTTAACACCACTTGCGTAAGCAACCAGGAAGGCCTTGGCTTTATTTTAATGTTGCCTGAATCGTTGTGGAAAGGTCTCACAGATTAGGATTTATAGTGTTCTGGTTTCTCAGTAAAATCAGAAGCTATTGGGGTCACAACAGAGTTGGCAGCTTCAGAGAATGTCTCCTAGCTACAACTCTATTTGAATTTTCACTTGATGTTGTTTTTTGCTTCCTGGATTGGAGAAATGTTTGAGACAATCGGTGATTGAATTTTCCTTTTTGCCAAGGAGTGAGTTTATGGGCTGTTCGCTTATGGAACAGGTAATTGGCAATAATCCCTGGATCTGTTATTCTGTTAAGTTATCCAATAGAGTTAAGTTCTTCTAAAATCTTCTTTCGTTGTTTTTTTTTCTCTCTGTCGTGTTTAAATACATTTCTTTTTACTTAATACTGAATGGTTTGACCAGTCACATTGCATCTGGAACAGACACTTTACATTTCCTTTAAAGTAAGAAAGCGTTAGAGTCTAGGCTACCGCCTCAAAATATTTCTGAGGGGCTCTGGTGTGGTCCATAATACTAGACTCCTTATTTTCCTGAGTAATAGGCTGAAGGCACTGAATGGGCTATTCCTGTTCTTCACCAATCGTGTCAATGGGCTGAAAAGCTTCCTGACAATTTTGTGAAAGCAACGTGAGGGTGAATGAAGTCTTGATTACACTGTGGCAATATGCACAGTCTCGCAGGACTGTTATATGAATATTACAGACACTTTAACAGCACAATCCAGAATGATGTCTGGGTCTTGCTGGATACGGACACAGACTAGGTCAGGTGCTGAGGGGAAAATCCGAACACTGTGGAATATTCAGGGGCAATCCCTATTTCTGATCTTGTAGTGTGGAGGGTGGGGTGTGGGACGGGCGAGACGTTGATGAAGGAGGTAAACATGCTTGTGAAGAGGAGGCTACCTGCGAATCGCCCACAGAGGCAATCCAGGACTGAGATGATGACATCTACAAGGTACAAACATCTTCCTTTTTGTTATGATTGACTCCCACCACTGGAGAGTTTAGTATGATTCCCATTAAATCCAGTGTTGTTCAACTCTTTGACGTCAAACTCAGTCAACCATTGCCTTTACATCAGGACCAGTCCCTCTTACCTGATACCTTGCGTTCACCTCTTTTGTTCATATCAACAGGTCATGGTATAGGAGTAGATGCCAAGAATCCCCCTTTTCCAGAATGTTAGCGGAGGTGAATACTGAAAGTAATAGAACAGGAGGCTGATGAATATTGATCTGTCTGAGAGTTAAGGTTTATGACTAATTGGGTATGAAAGAGGATTTGAGACCAAGACCAGATCAGCCATGATCTCCATAATGGTCAAGGCAGGATTGGGGGAAGTGGTGAAAAACCTGATCTTGTTTCTGATATTCTCACATTCTGTTATTGGAAAGTTACTGAGTGCTATTTTTCTGGACGTTCTGTTGTCCAGTGTTGAAGTCAGGGAGACCAGGGTATTTGTGAGCCATCTCTGGGTGAGGTATGGTGGTTGTACTCACACTGAATCTGTGTCCAAAACATGACCAACAAATGAAGCACAAGTAGCAATGGGGGGAGTCTCTGGAAAGGGAGATGAGCGGCCTCGTTCATACACAGCCTTGGTTTTCCAGTTTCTTTTCCCAAATCACTTGAAACCGTGTGTGACAGTCTTAAAGGACTCAGTTACTTTCCCATCTTTCTGTGCACCAGGTTATGGGAGCAAGCGGACTCTCTAACTGCTCCTGTCTAGCAAGTTTGAGGGGCTGAATCGATAATGGGGTATGGAGAGGAGCAGGAGTGGGTCATTAGACACTTTGAGCCATCTCTACCAGTACTAGGTTTGTGGCTATTCAGCCCGACTTATCTGTCTCTATCTCATTATCGTGACTCACTCTCTGTCAAATATTTTACTAACTCAGCTTTGAATATATGTGAACATAGAGGCATGATAAACATCTCCACAAGTCCTTTCAGAACTTCTCTTCATCTCTCTTACAGGATCATAGAGTCTTGCCGCATGGAAAGAGACTCGTGAGTCCAGTCTGTTCACTCTGGTCAGATAACCAAACCTGATCCATTTCCATTTGCTAGCAATTGGCCAATGCCACTCCTCTTGCATGCACTTTTTAAATGTGCGATTGTAACTGCCTTCATTACTGCAATTTCCATACCAACACCACTCGCTGTGTGAAAAAAAAATACCCCTAAGATCCCCTCGAAATCATTCCCCTCTCGCCTTCACTCTATGCCTTCTTGGTTTGGACTTCTCTATTCTGGGAAGCAGACCGTAGCAATTCAGAATATCCATACGCTTGATGATTTTATAAACCTCAATAATGTCAACCATCAGCACCTGACACTTCGGGGCAAACACCTTAACCTATTCAGCTTCTGTCTAAAGGTCAATCTCTCAGTCCCGGAACATCTGTGTAAATCATTTCTAATGTCAACCGATCTGTATGCAGTATTTTTAAAGTCGCCTCACCAACATCCTACACAGGTGCAACATTACACCCCCAACTCCTCTACTCAATGCTCTGACTGATAAAGGCAAGTGTCCCAAATGTGTTCTGCACCATACTATCTATCTGAGATCCACTTTCAAGGAAAGATGCAGTTGCAGCCTAAAGTCTCTGTTCCACAACACGCCACACGACCTCACCATTAAGTGCATAAATCCTGCCCTGATTTGGCTTTCCAAAATGCAAAACAATCATATTTGACTAAAATAAACTTCATCTGTCACTCCTTGCTCAAACATTCATCTAATTGTGGTCTCGTTGTGCACTGAGATAATCCACTACACCACCGTCATCTGGAAACTTACTAACAAGGCCAATGACATTTACATCCAAATCCTTGATATAAATGATGAAATGCTGTGAACTTGCTGCCTGACCTGCTGTGCTGTTCCAGCAATAAAGTTTCAACTTTGATCTCCAGCATCTGCAGACCTCACTTTCTCCTCAATGATACTTACATCCAAATCCTTGATATAAATGATGAAATGCTGTGAACTCAGTACTGATTCTTGCAGCACACTGCTGGTCACAAGCCTCCAGTCCAGTAACCCCCTACCTTCAGACCAATATTGAATCCAACTGACTAGCCTCCTCTGTATCCTATGTGACTTAACCATCCTAATCAATCTACCAATCGGAATGGTATGTTCATTTTGACAATGTCTGCCAAACTGCCTTCATCAACATTCCTTGTCACCTGTTCACAAAACTCAATCAAATCAATGAGCCATGGTTTCCCACGCAGAGAGCCATGTTGACTACCACTGATCGTCTCTTGCCTTCCCAAATGTACGTAAGTCTTATCCCCCAGAATCCTCTCTAAAAACGTACCCGTCACTGATATCAGTCTCACCGGAATATTGTTCCCAGGCTTTTTGGGTCACTGTTTCTGTTCCCGTCCTACTCCTCCACTGCTCACAAGAAAGGTTAAATGTAAACCCGCCTCAGGCGACTGATGTGTGGAGTTTGCACGTTCTCCCCGTGTCTGCGTGGGTTTCCTCCGGGTGCTCCGGTTTCCTCCCACCATCCAAAGATGTGCAGGGTCAGGTTAATTGGCCATACTAAATTGCCTGTAGTGTTAGGTAAGGGGTAAATGTAGGGGTATGGTTGGGTTTCGCTTCGGCGGGTCGGTGTGGACTTTTTGGGCCGAAGGGCCTGTTTCCACTCTGTAATCTAATCTAAACAGGTTGGTGATATGGTTGACGATACAGGTCTCATACTGGGTCAGGGTCAGTTTTAGGACAAGTTAGGTTCCAAAAACAGCACCTTAATGATCCAAAGCAATGTTACTCAAACTGTGATGGAAAGACAAATGGCCAATTGTTTGGATATTGCACATATATAATCGATATTTTCCTTTCTACAGAGAGAGAGAGAAAGAGAGATAAACCGATTAACAAATTCTCTGCAATTTTAACTTGAAAGACCTTTGTTCAAACATTAGTGTAACTCATGGCAGAACGAAAAATTTAGAGATTGTCCAAAATGTTATTCTGTTTCTGAAGGTATTCTGCTCAAACAAGGTGTGGGATTTCTTCCTGTAACATTGGGATGTGGCTGAATTCCCTTTACTTTAGGCAGTGTGGAGGTTCTCATGACTTCTGTTCAAGAATTCTCCACGAGAGCAGCACGTTGGCTCAGTTAGCACTTCTGCATCACAGCGCCAGGGACCTGGGTGTGATTCCAAATTCGTGCAACTGTGTGTGGAGTTTGCAAATTCTCCTTGTGTTTGTGTGGGTTTCTGCCGAGTGTTCCGGTTTCCACCCACAGATATGCAGTTTAGATGGATTGGCCATGGCTAATTTGCCCATAGTGTTCAAGAATGCCTAGATTAGGTTCATTAGTCATGGATAAATATAGGATAGGGGAATGTGACTGGTAAGGTTACTCTTCGGAACGTTCGTGTGGACTTGATGGGCCGAAGGGTCTGTTTCGACATTGTAGGTATTCTATAAAAAAAGAAAGAGTGGTCAAGATGACTGAGGAGTATTTCTTTGAGCTCGCATATATTGCTGTGATGAGTAACAAGGAAGGAGAGAGAGTGGAATAGCCGTTCCTTCTCGGGCACATTACATTTTCTTCCTCTTTGATTTGAATCACACAATAATGTAATCCTCTCCCAAACTGTCCCATATGCGATCTCCTCGCACATTGTCCGAACTATAACTCCAACACATTCCCTGCTCTATGTCGATGTATCATTGCTGATGTCACACACAGAGCCATTTCCTTAGCAGAAAATTAGAACATAGAGCAGAGAAGAATACAGCGCAGTACAGGCCCTTCGGCCGTCGATGTTGCGCCGATCCAAGCCCACCTAACCTACACTAGCCCACTATCCTCCATATGCATATCCAATGCCCGCTTAAATGCCCACAATGAGGAAGTGTGCACCACTGCTACTGGCAGGGCATTCCATGCACTCACGACTCGCTGAGTAATGAACCTACCCCTAACATCTGTCCTATATCTACCACCCCTTAATTTAAAGCTATGCCCCCACTATTTACCTGGGTGGCATCTTTCAAAGATCTGTGTACATGGACACCAAGATCCCTCTGCTCATCCATACTACCAAGTATCCGACCATTAGCCCAGCACCCCATCAATTGTCCCGTTTGATTTGAAGATGTGTTTATATGTGCCTACGTCATTTAAAAAATCAATTGTTTACTATATTCAGAATACCTGTGTTAAAAAGAATGCATTTTTTAAAACAAAAACAGAAATTACTGGAAAATCTCAGCAGGTCAGACAGCATCCAGATGCTTTTAAAATGTAGTAATTTAACCATCCTCTAAGACTTCCTCTGATAGCTCATGCAATGCACACACCACCCTGTGCCTGAAAATGTTGCCCCGAGGCCTCCTCAAAGTCTTCTGCTCTCACTTTCAAACCAATATCCTCTAGTTTTGGATGCCTCTACCCTGTGGTGGGGAAAAAAACCCTGACTACTCACCCTCACCATTTCCATTATGATTTTATAAACCTTTACTGCTGTGAAATGTGACTCAATCAACACGAATGGCAGTGCGTTCATCCAAAGACTATATTCAGAAATTCAAGACAGACATTTCTTCCTTCTCCATCAGTTTGTTTTGACATATCATGAAACCACTCTGTGGTATTTGAAATGAGAACTTTGTACCCGGAGATAGTGACACTACCACTACTCAGCAATAACCCCTAAAACTGCAATATTGTTCTCCTGTGCGTTTGTTCATGATCCTGTTCTGACTTGCTGTGACACACCTCCACAACAGGCAGGTCTTGAATCCAGACCGCCTGGTCTAGAGCGAGGGAGAATACCACACATGTTTAGGAATGGGAATCGAATACAGAGTTCTGGCTCTGACGCAGGGGCACTAGCCAATACACAAGATCTATACCATGCCCAGAATGTGGGTCACAGCTTTCAGCTCAGTGTGGATTTATTAAAACCTGTTTACCATTATTTAACAGCACAAAATATTTTTCATTGTTAAACAAACACAAAGTATTTGACTCAATTGTGGGATATTGAGTGCATATGTTGTGCCATCGAAGTAAACCAGATCTGAGTACGAAAATATTAGGGAAATAAATCCTGCAGATATACTCTGCACAATGAAGTGTCTCGAATAGTTATTCATTACTGAACACTAGAGATGACGAAAGAGCATAATTTCTGGCCCCAGAACACTGATCACTATTTCCAGTCTCGAACGTGTGACTGCCCTCTTCCTAAAACCATGAAATGATACAAAGCAGCTGATTACTGTCCAGCTTCTTGTCCCCACTGACTGTGTCTACAATCTGTCCCTCCTCCCCCTAACCACACAAGGCAAACCAAGCTCAGAATCTTTATGAAAATGAAGGCCAGAGTGTGCAGGCCTCCTGGAGAGGGGGGAGGGCATTTTAAAATTGGAGGGGGAGGTTGAGGAGGTGGTAATATCACACACTGAGCTGAGGAGTTGCAGATGGATCTTAATTTGGATTAATATGAGGTATCGAATTTGGTAAAACAATCATGGCCAGGATCTATACAATTAAAAGGAGGGTCTTTGGTAGTGCTGCACAACAGAGACCTTGGCCGTCAGAAATAATTCTTTGAAATTTGTATCACGTAAAAATAGCCTGGTTAAGAAGGTGTTTAACACATTTGTCTTCATTTGTCAGTCCTTTGAGTATCAGAATTGGGACGTCATGTTGAGGTTGTAAGGGACTTTGGTGAGGCCTCTTCTGGAAAACTGTGTCCAGTCTGCCGCCCAGGCAGCTCATTCCATTAACACCCCACCCTCTGACTGAAAACATTGCCACTTAAGTCACATTTATTTTTTTGCCCTCATCTTAAATCTATGACCTCTTATCTTAGACTTCCCTGCTCTTAGAAAAAGCCTGTACTGTTCACCTAGATATTATTGACCTTGATATTAATAAGCTGGTGGGGGTTCAGAAGAGATTCACCTGGATAAAGCTAGGAATGGAGGGACAGAGCGTAAGGGCAGAATGGACAGGCTGGAACGTTTCTTTTTCAAGGAAGAGTGTGTGATTGAGGGGTGACATTATAGAGATTCATAAAGTCATGAGAGGTACAGATAAGCTGAAGGGCCGATGTCTTTTCCCGAGAGTGGGGATTCAAGACTGGGGAGTATTTTAAGGTGAGAGGAGAAAGATTTACATGCATCATGAGAGGCAATTATTTTCGACAGAAGCTGGCTTGTGTGAGCAAGGAACTTCCAGAAAATGTGGTGGAAGTGAGTACAGTTACAGCATTTAAAAGACATTTAGGTCAGTACACTAATAAGAAATCAGTTTAGATGGTGCTGTGAGCACCTTCCCTCCCCCACTCGGTCTCTGAATGAATCCCAATTAGTTTCCTCCCTCTGCCAATGCCAGTACAGTAGCGTGGGGTGTCCAGCAGAGGGTGGCATTGCATCACATTAACCATCATAGAGACTATTAGACTTAACCCACACATAGACACACAGAGACACTTACAGGAATTGTTCAGACACGGCGTTGAGTCAATCTGGTAATTCAAACTAATCGTTTAGGAAAGCTCAACTCGCCTCGTAAACTGTTAAAATTTCAATGACAGATAACTCCAAAATTCCAATGTTTCAATTAAAACATTAATCTATTTTTTAACTCTGCAAGTGAACATTAAACATCAACTATTCACAACTCAATGACTCCTTTCTCTTAAATCCGTACTACGTGCCTCCAACTCTATAACAATATATGTTACACTAAGACATTTATGAAAACTATATCAACTTCATTTCAAAACCACGCAGTAGCTGTCATTTTAGGACTCTTCTTCTGCCTGAAGATCACCCTGGATCTTCTTTCTTTTTACTGCGAACATGTGTCATATTAAAAGGTACCATACAGAGAGGGTTTCCTAATTTCTTGGATCTGTGTTGATGGCATTTGCTGTGTCTGCAATTTTCAAAATACCTGCATTTTAAATATCAAGAAAATTAGATTGTCTCATTGGTTCGCTGTTGGAAAAGCAAAAAAAAAAAACTCGATTTTATTTTACTGTCATGGGGCATAATTTAAACTGATTGGTTAAATTCAAATTGTTGACAAAACAGCAACCATCTCACGTTTCAATTTCACAGCCAAATATTACACGTTTTCAATTTTCCTTTCAAAGGAACATGGCATCTGGGTCTGCCACCTTGTCATATACACACGGGCGTGAAAGCTCTCAGTTCATAAGACCATAAGACATAGGAGTAGGAGTAAGGTCATTCGGTCCATCGAGACCACCCCACCATTTAAACATGGCTGATGGACATTTCAACACCACTTACCCGCACTCATCCTGTAACCCTTGATTTCCAGCAAGATCAAGAATTTATCAATCTCTTGAAGACACTTAATGTCCCGGGTTCCATTGTGCTCCATGGCAATGAATTCCACAATCTCACCACTTTTTGGCTGAAGAAATGTCTTCTCATTTCCTTTCTAAATTGACCTCCTCTAATTATAAGGCAGTGGCCAAGGGTCCTAGCTTGCCCACCTAACAGAATTTTTTCCCAGCTTCCACGCTTTCTGAGCCATTCATTATCTGGGATGTTTCTATTCGATCTCCCCTCAACCTTCTAAACCCTAACGAATACATTCCCAGTATAATCATCCGTTCATTGAATGTTAGGCTTACATTGCCAGGGATCATCTGTGTAAATCTCCACTGGACACGGCCCCCGTATGTCCTTCCTGAGGTGTGGGTCCCAAAATAGGAAATGCATTCTAAATGAGGCCAAACTAAAGCTTTATAAAGACTCAGAAACACATCGCTGCCTTTATATTCCAACCCTCTTGAAATAAATTACATTACATTTGCTTTCGTAATCACGGAATCAAACTGCAAGTTAACCTTTTCAGAATCCAGGACTAGCTCTTACAGATTCCTTTGTACTTTGGCTTTTTGAATTTTCTCACCATTTAGAAAGTTGTCCATGCCTGTATTCTTTTCTCCAAAGTACAAGGCATCTTATTTGCTCGGTTTGAATCTCACTGATCATTTCCTGGACCACTCTCTTCAACTGTTTAAGTCTTTTTGCAGCCTCTCCACCTCCTCAATACTACCCGCCTAGGTAAAAACAATGACTGCAGATGCTGGAAACCAGATTCTAGATGAGTGGTGCTGGAAGAGCACAGCAGTTCAGGTAGCACCTGAGGAACAGTAAAATTGACGTTTTGGGCAAAAGCCCTGATGAAGGCTTTGTTCCTCGGATGATGCCTGAACTGCTGTGCTCTTACAGCATCACTAATCCAGAATACTACCCGCCTGTCCACGTAACTTCCAATCATCAGCAAACTTTGCCAGAATGCCTTCAGTCACTTCATCCAGATCATTAACATAAACTGAACAGTTGTGGCCTCAGAAGTTGTGGGACACCACTTTCACCGGCTGCCATTCCGAAAAAGAACCCTTTATCCCAATTTTCTGCCTTCTGTAAGACAGCTAATCCTCACTCCATGCCAGTAGCTCACCTCAAACACCATTGGCCCTTCACCTTACTCAGCAACCTCCCGTGAGGCGCCTTATCAAAGGCCTGTCAAAAGTCCAGATAGATAACAACCACTGGCTTTCCCTGGTCTAACCTACATATTACTTCTTCAAATAATTCTAACAGGATTGCCAGGGCCGACCTCCCCTTACTATATCCATGCTGGACTTGTTCTAATCTGACCCTGTACTTCCAAGAATTTAGAAATCTCATCATTAAAAATGGCCTTTAGAATTTTAGTCACAACCGAAGTTAGGCGAATGTGCTTGTGATTTTTCATCTTTTGTCTTGATTCTTTCTTGAACAAGGGGTTTATAACAGCGATTTCCCAATCAACGGAGACTTTCCCTGACTCCAGTGACTTTTAAAATGTCAGAGTTAATGTCTCCCCTATTTCTTCAGCCACTTCCCTCAGAACTGATGTAGACAATCAGGGGCAGATACTTATCAATTTTTAGAAAGTTTTGAATTTCGAGCACTTTCCCTTTTGTAATGGCTACCATACTCAACTCTGCTCCCTGAATCTCCTACATTGTTGGGATATTACCCATGTCTTCCACTGTGAAGACTGATGCAAAGTACATATTAAATTCTTCAGCTATTTATTTATCTCCAGGCGCGAGCATTCCTGTTTCAATTTGCACAGCCCAACTTCTACTTTTGCCTCTCGTTTGTTTCTTATATGTTGAACGAAACTTCTACTATCATTTCTAATATTACTGGCTAGCTTACCTTCAAACTTGATCCTCTCTTCCTCATTTCTCTCTTTGTTATCTTCTGTTTGTTTCTGTAGCCTTCACAATCTCCCGATTTCCCAGTGCTCTTGTCCACTTTATAGGCTTTATCTTTCTCTTTGATACATGTCCTGACGTCCTTTGTCAGCCATGGCTTCCCCTCGGATAACCTTTCGTCTCTTTGGGATGACGCTCTGTACTGTATCCTCAATTACACCATGAAACTCCTGCCATTGTTGCTCTACTGTCTTCCCCGCTAGGCTCTGCTTCTAGTTGATTTTCGTCAGTTCCTTTCTCATGCCCCTGTAATTACTTTTGTTTGACTGTAACATCATTACATCCGATTTTTCCTTCTCTCTTTCAAATTGTAGACTGAAATCGACAATATTGTTTTTGCTGCTTCCTAAGTGTTGCTTTACTTTAAGATCTTTTATAAAGTCTGGCTCATTACATAGCACGAAATCCAGAATAGCCTGCTCCGTTGTGGGCTCCATCAGAAGCTGTTCCAAAAAGCTCTCATGAAAGTATTCTATGTATTCCCTTTCTTTGGATCCAGCAGCAACATTATTCACACAATCCATCTGCAGATTAAAGTTCCCTGTGATCACCGTGAACTTGCTTTACCTGCATGCTCTTTCTATTTCACGCTCTGTGATTCCTCAAATCCGTTGAATCATACTCCACATCATCTGACCCTATGTTCTTCACTGTCAGAGATTTGATTTTATTCTAAACGAACAAGGCAACCCCGCCCCCTCTGCCCACCTGCCAGTCATTTCAGTAAGTTGCAAATCCTTGGATGTTTAAGTGTCAGACCTCAATTCTCTGCAACCATGCCTCTGTGATACCTAACACTTCATTCACAATATTTTCGGCCGTTAATTCAATTGATTTGTTATGAATACTATGAACATTCAGGTGAAGCATCTTAATGCTAATTTTCTTATCCTCATGATTTCCAATATCTCGAGTAACATGTCCCAATTTATTCTTCCTTTTTGCTTCATTCCTAGTCTGTCTTGAACTTAAACCCTGCACACAAACTAACCAGCTGCTTATCTTTCTACTTTACTCTATACTCCCTGTTGCCTTCCCTTTTCCTTCCCCCCCAACTCACAGGTTTAAAGTCTAAGTGACCACGCTATTTATCCTTTTTGCAAGCACACTGGTTCCAGATCGGTTCAGGTAGACATCATCAGTACAGTTGTCCCCGGTTCCAAAACTGATGCCAATGTCTCATGAAATTGAATCCCTCTTTCTAACACCAATCTCCTAGCCACGTGTTTACTTCCTAATTTTCTTATCTCTATGAAAAATAACAGGTGGTTCGGGCATCAATCCAGAAATTATGACCCTCAAGGACCTGTTCTTCAATTTCCTTCGTAGTTTTCGATAATCCCCAAACGGGTACTCCTTCCTAGCCTTGCCTATGTTGTTAGTCCCAACGTGGGCCACAACAACTGGATTCTGTCCCTCCCGCTCCAATATCCTTTCAAGCTGGTCGGAGATGTCTTGCACCCTTGGACTGGGCAGGCAACACACCATGCAGGACTCCCGATTCAAATCAGAAAGGATACTACCTGCCCCCATAATTAAAGAATCCCCTGCGTCTCTGTCTTGAATGGACTTCTTCACCACGGTGCTGTGGTCAGCTGGCCCAACCTGTCTACTGCCCCTTTCATCAACTGTACAGGAGCAAAAATCTCATATTTGTTGGACAAGGTAAAGGGCTGAGGCTCCTCTATTCCTGAACTCGGAATCCCCCGACCTGCCTCACCGACAGTCACTCCCTGTAGTCCCTCATCACAAACTGAATTTGAATTACTTAATCTACCGGGTGTCGCTGCCTTCTGAAACAAAGCATCCAGGTAACTCTCCCTGTCCCGGATGTGCTGCAGTGTTTGAAGCTCAGATTTCAGATCATCAACGTTGACCAAGAGTTCCTCCAGCAACCAATACTTGCTGCAGATGTGGTCACTGCCTTCACAATGGGAATAGCCGATTCCTACGTCGTACACTACAGCACATCACCTCTCCAGGCATCTATCCATATTTAATTACTTCATACAGTTTTATAAATAACATAATTTCTCGTACTTCTCTTTGGTCTTATTATACTTACCAACTAAAACTGTTAATTAAACACACGATAAACAAGAAAAATCAATTGAAATGCCTTACCTTAGCAACACACGAGCAAAGGAAGAACAACGAAAATTTAAGCCCAGCAAGAGAACCTTCGGCTCTCCAAGCCTGAGACGATCCAAATCCACTGAACTCGCCCGATTCTGAAACATCTGTATCCCTCTGCTCTCCACCACCTCATGCATCTGTCCAGACGCAACTTAAATGAATCTACCATGCCTGCCTCTACTATATTTGCTGGCAATTCATTACAGGCACCTACCACCCTCTGTGTAAAGTACTTGCCACGTGTATACCCCTTAAACTTTTCACCTCTCACCTTGAACGTGTGACCTCTCGTTATTGAATCCCTCACATTGGAAAAAAGCTTTTACCCATCCACCCTGTCTATTCTCTTCATGATTTTGTAGAATTCAATCAGGTTCCGCCTCAATCACCTTATTGCTAATGAAAACAATCCTAAACTCCTCAACCTCTCTTCATAGCTATCATCTTGCACACTGGACAACTTCCTCGTAAACCTCCACTGCACCATCTCCAAAGCGTCCACGTCTTTTGGTAATGTGGCGACAAGAACTGTACACAGTATTCTAAATGCAGTCGAACCAATGTCGTGTACAATTGTAACATGTCCTGCCAGCTATTATATTCAACAACCAGTCCGATGAAGGCAAGTATACTATGTGTCTTCTTGACCACTCTACACAACTGTGCAGTCACCTTCAGGGTACGATGGACCTCAACTCCCAAGTTTCTCTGCTCATCAACTTTTCCCTCGTCTCTTCCATTTGCAGTGTAGTTCGCTCTAGAATTAGACTTCCCAAAATACATCACATCACATTTGCCTGCATTGAACTCCATCTGCCACTTCTGCGTCCAATTCTCCAGTCTATCCATTTTCTCCTGTATTCTTTGATACTTCCCTATGCTTTCTGCTACTCCACTAATCTTCGTGTCATCTTCAAACTTACTGATCATAAAAGAGAGAGTTCTTGGTTTTGCTTAGAGAAGAAGGGCGGGTGGGAGACACTATAGGTGTAGTGTCTCGGGACTCAGCAGCTGCCCAAATCTATACCCGGCTGCCCCCTGCTCGTCGCTGTGGACTCTCCCTCTACTGCCCCTTTCAAAACGCTTCTTGCGTTCTACCTTTCCAGCAGCCCTCAGTTCTCTTCGCCCTCTCTCATCGCCGCTCTGTAGAAACGGAGTTTAGAACAGCATTCACCCTCTCTTAAAGGTACAGTGCACATGTTCAACACCATAACATCAATTTCCTGACATCAACACAGAGAAGTGGAGGCTGTCCAGATTTCTTTTGTTCCATATTTCATTCACTCCATCTGGTGTGTGTCAGTATTATTTTTCTCCATTGACACCATGGCATTATTTGACTCAATCTCTCGGAATGTATCAATATTTCATTTGCTCACACTTGTGAGTGTGGTCGGATTTCTGTTATTTGATGGGGACTGTGACGTCTTATGGCAATCTCAATGTTTGTATATGACACCAAATCTGCAAGAATTGTAAAGGTTGTGGAGAACAGCGTGGAACACTAACAGGACAGTGATACGTTGGTGTAGTGTTCAGGTGTATGGGAGATTACGACAATGCAGAACAATGTGAGGTGATGCACTTTGGTAGGAAGGACATTGAAAGGCAATATAAAACAGGCTGCACCATTACAAAAGGGGTACAGGAACAGAGGGCCCTGAGTGTATGTGAGCACAGTTTATTGAAGATGTCTGGGCTAGTGGGGAAAGCAGTAAATATCGCAGATTAGTTTCAGTATCTGAGCTGTTTTTCGGAGGAGGTGTAGGAAGGGGCCTCCCTGCTCACTTCCTGGAAGATCGTGGAGACGATGTGTTGAGAGCCCACCGTTCTGCCCACAGAGACCGTGGAGATTCCATTTGTAACACCTCGACACAAAAAGGAGATGACATCAGGGCCACAGCTTCTAAGTTGTACCGGGGAAACAGAACGAACAATGGGTTTTAAGTGAGAATTGCTCTTCACGGAACATTGCTAGTTACTCGGTTGGTGGGACGTGGACGTTTCAGAATCGCCACACGAGTCGTCCTGGTCTTCTCTGACTCACACCAGGGTCTGCCCCACATGGCGGGGGGAGAGGGCTTCTGGGAACGGATAGCGGGCACTCCACCTCCCGGCTTGGCCCTTTTAGATCTATTCCAGTCTGCTCCTCCTGGAATGGGAGAA
Source organism: Chiloscyllium plagiosum (assembly GCF_004010195.1). NCBI lineage: Eukaryota > Metazoa > Chordata > Chondrichthyes > Orectolobiformes > Hemiscylliidae > Chiloscyllium > Chiloscyllium plagiosum. Next base: position 122,326 of record NW_025215371.1, read on the forward strand.
AGGAGGGAGTGCGTGAGGATGGGAGTGAGTGTCGTCGCTGTTAGTGCTGGTGTAGGCTGGGGGTGATAGTGCCTTGTCCGGAATGAGTCAGACCACAGTTTTGTATCCATGCGGTGTTATTAATACAATTTGTTGGGGGGGGGGAGGTCTGCGGTATAGAGAAGGAATGTGTGTGATCGTGTGAGAGAAAGAGATGTAGGGTGGGGTGAGAGGTGCTCATGCCGCATCCAGTTGTGACAATGGTGTGTGAGAATAGATTTTATATTTAGAGATATTATACAAAACTGAAAATGAGTTCGGTAGATCTCCCAATGAAGGAAGACATCTGTATGATTTTAATGAAGGATTTTTTATCAAATGGTCAAAGTATTGCAGAGATGATTCTGAGCGTGACAAAGATTGTTAAAAAACAGACAATGAGTGGTAGAGAAAAGGTATGCAGAGGACACAACGTCTGCAGAGGGATAGAGATAGTGTAAGTGAGTGGGCAAAGTCAGGCAGATGGAATACAACGTTGGTAAATATGAGGTCCTCCATTTTGGTTCCGAATAATTTTAAAATGACTATTTTTAAAGTTGTGAAAAATTGCAGCATCCTGCCGTGCAGAGTGACATGGGTGTTCTGGTACATAACACACATGACCTTTTTTTGCAGGTAATTAAGACGGGAAATGGAAGATTATTATTCATTGTTTAAGGGATTCAGTTTCAAAACAATGAGGTTATTCTGCAGCGCTATAGGGTATTGGTGAGGCCTCGCTTCGAGTACTGTGTGCAGATTTGGTCTCCTTACTTGAGAAAGAACGTATCAGCTCTGTAGTGGAGTTTCACTATATTGTTTCTAGAGTTCAGAGTGTTGAATAACGAAGAGAGATTAAGTAGACGGAATCTATACTCATTGGAATTTAGAAGAATGCGTGGGGACCTTATGAAAACATAAAACTATGAAGGAAAAAGATAAGATAGAAGCAGGGAAGTTGTTTTCACTGGCGGGTGAAACTAGAGCTAAGGGAAATAGCCTCTAAATGAGGGTGAGCAGATTTAGAACTGAGTTGAGGAGGAACATATTCACCTGAATCTGTTGAATTCACTGTTAACTAGTGCAGTCGAGGCCAATTCTCTGAATGTATTTAAGGCAAACGTAGATTTTGGAATATTAAGGAAATTAAGAGCTTTGGCGAGAGGGCGGGGAAGTGGAGCTGAGTCTATGAAAATATTAACGATGATCTTATAGAATATCGTAGCAGGCTTGAGGGGCCAGATAGCTTATTCGTCCTCTATTTCCTTATGTTATTATGAATTAATTTCACTAATTAATGTGATTTTTATGCAAATAGCCAGTTTATTTGAGCTTGGGGAGAGATTCCCACCATCAGGCTGAGGAGACCTCACCAAACTCCCCACATTAATTGTTGTTCGAACCCTCATAGTAAGAATCACGTTGGGTTTACGCACACTTCTTACAGCACACTATTCTGAGAGCCACTCCTCGCTCACTGGAGAGCCTGGAATTCCCAGCATCCCGGGATACAGTACCATCTTTGAAAGCCCATAGTGCACTGACACATGCACAGTCAATCTCGACCTACCCTGCGCAGTCCCAGATATTGAGCCGGCACGTGGCAGGCAAGGGGACATTACTGCCCTCTCAAAACCCGCATTGTTGGCAGAAGCATGGAGGTCCTCCTGGGTGGGACGGTCACAGGCAGGACTTCCCCTTTCCCCAGGACCAGGAGTGAGACCCATGACACTAGATCATGCCTCCCGGCTATGAAGGTGCCGCCCAGGTTCGAGCAGTCTCAGCCATCGGGAGGAATGGACAGCATTGTCGGGAGATCATTGTCCTTCTCCATTCCGACAGCATAAGGGGAGAGCCAGGGAGAATCTCAACATTCCCCTTGAAAAGAATGCACAAGAGGCAGCGAGATTTTCTTAACACCAAGAAAGGCGTCTGGAAACATCTTGCTGAACCTACTATTAATCTCAGCACAGCCCCTGGTGTTCAGATTACACAGAATTAGTTTGGCTGGTGCTTAGAACTAGCAAGGTGGAAGAAATATTGGGGGAGTTAAACATCGAAGGTAAAACTACAGGAGAAACTTTGTGCTTGATATCAACAGATATGCGAGAAATTGCTGGCAAAACCTATTGGGTCTCCTAGCATCTGTAGGAAACAAAAAAGCGTAGTCAGCATTTCAGATCTGGGGAATTTTCATCATCTCTTACATAATTGACCACGTTTTTGTCTTACCATGAATTACAGTTACCAGGACCTTATCTTACAACAGTCCTCGAGACGTGCATGTGTCCTCATCCCTCAGCATTACAGACTGAGAGGATTCCGTGTCGCTTAATATGATCACCTTCTTACGTACTACTCTTGGCCTATGTGAATAAACTTTATTCTTGCATGTATATTTTTTATTCAGATCTGGCTCTTCCTTTTAATCAATTTCTGATCATCTTATACACTCTCAGGCAGTTGTCTAACTTCCCTCCTGATATTGTTACTAGTCCAACAAAACCTCCAGGCTTGTCTGGTTTTCTCCTCACGCACTTTATTACAATGAAAACACCGGAGTCTTTAAACTTCCTTGCCCCCCTCAAAGGTATCCTTTTTATCCTGTGGTAAGTTATCCTTTTGATCTTCACTTAGATCTACCTTTCTCTTTCCACCTGAGGATTTCTCTTTGCCCAGTTTCTCTCCCTCGTGGACTGAAATTGATTCTGAAATCCAAACCGAGCTTTATGGATCAGCTCATAATCATCAGCCACTTCAGCTGCTAACCTCTCTGCTCTTCCACATGAGTTTGCATTACTTCAGGCAGTGATGTTTTTATTTCCTCCAAAATAATCATCTCTCTAAAGGCATCATAGGTTTGCTTGATTTTTAAAGTTCTTATCCATTTATCGAAATTACTCTGTGTGATCCTTCCAAACTTAAATATGTTTGACCTGCGTCCCTCCACAGATTCTGGTACAAGCTCGCATGCACTTAAAATGTGTTTTTTTTCACCTCCCCATACTCCTCTGATACATCCTGTGATAGTGCTGCGAACACCTCATGAGCCCTACCTATAAGTTTCATTTGGATCGACAAAACCAACATTAACAATGGTCACTACTTTTGTTTAGCCACCTTTTCAAATGATTTGAAAAAGGCTTCCACATTCTTCTCATCAAATTTAGGCAATGCTTGAACATACGTGAACAGTTTCTCACCGGACGTCTTACTATCAGGTACTTGCTCATCCTCACTAAGCCTACCCACAGCCTTTATCTCGAGCCTTTTGCGATGACTTTCCTTTTTAAGTGTCTGTTTTTTAAGTTTAAAAGCTCTCTAGTTTTCCCTCTCTTCTTTTTATGATCGTAACTCAACCTGTTTCATTTCTGCTGCCCTTTTATTATCTCTCACCTCCAACTCAAGCTGCTTCATTTGCAATTCAATTCTTGCCATTTCTTTCATTCTGATGGTTTCCCCAGCAAGTTTAAATGCTGAGCTACTGCTGTAATTATCTCTCCTTTCCTCACAGAATCAGACACTTCCAATTCCAGCTTCTCTGTTAATTCTTGCAACTTTGTCTTACTCACTTTTTGCAAACCTTTCAAAGATACTGCATTTACATCCAGAAAACCATTGGCGACTGAAAGAGCTATTAGTATCTCAAGCTTTGTCTACACAAACAAACCAGCACCAGAAATAAAGACATAAGCACCTACCAGTTTTAGTAAGTGTACAAAGAAAATTACCCGGAATAAGATAGCTTGGTTGACTACTAGATTTCAAAAAAAGACAAAACATTTATCCACAAAATTGTACAATGAAACACAACGAACAGAATAAAGAACACCTACAGAACTCAAACTATCAAGTTATAAATAATTATGCTGTTCTGAATACACACAACAGTCCCAATAAGCAAATTCCCTTTAAAAACAAGTGCTTACAGTTTGAAGTGGAAGGCAGAAGGAGAGAGAGTTTCCATACAGCTCTCTGTTGAACTTCTCAGTTCAATACTCAACTGAAAACCAGCTCAGTTCAACGAGCTAGAGAGCTGACCATTCCCCTTTCATTTTACAGGTCACCTCTAAAGCATGACTACTTTGACCTGAAGTCTCATCAGTTTGCACATAAACAGACGGCCTCTCAAAATTGTTTTCATCTCTGTACCAAACCAGATTGATTCGAGCTCAGCCCAGTTTGTTTCCCATTTGAAAACAATATCAAGGACAGAGTCTCCTTGAACCAAGGAACAGCTTTTCGAAAAAAATGACCAACTTTATGATACTTGCGACTGAAAGTAAATATGTCCTGGATCACTTACACATAGTATTGTTGAGACTGTATCTGGAATACTGTTTAAAGTTTTGGTGTTCTGATATGAGGAAGACGATATTGATCACATATACTGAATGGACATTCTCAAGATTAATCCCTCAGATAGCAAGGTTGTCTGATGAGGGAAGTCGATCTGTGTTCCCTAGAGTTGAAGAGTATGGTGCTGGAAAGGCTGCAGCCGGTCAATCAGCATCCCAGGAGCAGGAGAATCAAACTTTCGAGCATACGTTCTTCATCATTAAATAGAGGTGGCCCAAGTGGTCTGCGAAATGGGGTGGGGATGAGAGCAAGGTAGCTGGGAATGCAGAAGTTAGATGAAGGTTTGGCGTGATGGTTATAGGTTGGACCAGAGGGTGGAGCCTCTTATTCCCACTTTACTTCCCGCCAGCCCTATACTTGCCAATTTATCACTCAGCGCCCTCGCCCCCTCCGCCCCACCCCCGTCACCCTCATTCCAAGTGAAGAGCTGATTCTCGAAACGTCGATTATCCTGCTCTCCATATGTTGCCTGGCTGTGCTTTTCCAGCACCACACTTTTCGAACACTTTTTTCTTGTGTTCCCTAAAGTTTCAACCAATGAGCAATAATCTTAATGAAGCCGATAAAATTCACACAGAGCTGACTGACTAACACAGTGACATGGTGTATTGTGAGCAGGCAACATTCGGGAGAATCCCAAGATATGCCACAAGGACATCAAGCAGAATAATATTGCCAGGGAAGAATTAGAACTCATTACAAACCAAGGGGCCAATCTGTGTGTGAACCTGGAAAACATTGATATATTGTTACTCAGAGCTTCACATCTGTTTTACTTGGGAGAAAGAGGAGGCAGGTGCAGAATTCGAGAAGATGGACTAGGAAGCTCTTGAGCAGATTGATATCAGATGTGAGCGGGGATTGATGGTTTTAGAACAAAGAACAAAGGAAATTTATAGCCCAGGAACAGGCCCTTCGCCCCTCCCAGCCTGAGCCGAACATAATATACTAACAAAACCTATCTGTCAATTCCTAAGCATTTGCATCCCTCTGCTCCCCAGCTACAGATGCAACTGTCCAAACGCATCTTAAATGAATCTATCGTGCCTGCCTCTACCACCTCTGCTGGCAACGCGTTCCAAACGCACACCACCCTCTGTGTGAAGTATTTGCAGCGTGAATTCCCCTTAAAATTTCCACCTCTCACCTTGAAAGCATGACCTCTCGTTATTGAATCATTCACCCTCGTTAAAACTTTGCCTCTATCCACCCTGTCTATAACCTTCATGATTTTGTAAGCCTCAATCAGGTCTATCCTCAATCTCATTTTTTTTAAATGAAAATAAACCTAACCTCCTGAACCTCGATTCATAGTTAGTACTTTCCATACCAGGTAACATCCTCGTAAACCTTTTCTGCACCCTCTCCAAAGCGTCCACATCCTTTTGGTAATTTGACGACCAGAACTGTGCACAGTATTCTAATTGCGGCCGAAACGACGTCTTGTACAATTTTAGCATGACTTGCCAGCTCTTCGACTCAATACCCCATCCAAGAAAGGCAAGCATACTATATGCCTTCTTGACCACTCTATCAACCTGTGCAGCAACCTTCAGGGAACAATGGACCTGCACTCCCAGATCTCTCTGCCCACCAACGTTTCCCAAGTCTGTTCCATTCATTGTATAATCCGCTCTAGAATTAGCCTTGACAAAATGCACCACCTCACATTTGTCTGGATTGAATGACACCTGCCACGTTTCCGCCCAATTCTCCAGTCTATCTATATCCTCCTGTATTCTCTGACCGTCCCATATGCTTTCTGCTACTCCATAAATCTTTGTGTCACCTGAAAGCTTGCTGATCATACTGACATTGCCCTCTTCTAGATAGTTTGTGCATATTACAAACAACAGTTGCCCCAATTGATCAACTTTCTCCATTTCGTGAAACTCCCTTCAACTCCTACTCTCTGTCTCCTGTTGCTCAACTAGTTCTTTATCCACCTCGCCACAACACTTGCTCACCATGTGACTTCACTTTCTCCATTAATCTACAATGGAGAATCTTTTCATACGCCTCACTAAAGTCCATGTATATGACATCAACAGTCCTTCCTTCATCAAACAAATTGGTTACTTCCTCAAAGAACTCTATTAAGTTGGTAAGGCACGATCCACCCCGCAAAAAACCATGTTGCCGATCTCTGATAAGCTCATTCTTTTCTAAATGTCAATAGATCGCATCTCTCAGTACCTTCTCCAGCAACTTGCCCACCACCGACGTCAAACTCACTGCTCTGTAGTTACCCGGAATATCCCTACTACGCGTCTTGTACAGGGGGACAACATGAGCAACCTTCCAGTCCTCCGGCACCTCACCTCTATTTAAGGATGCCACAAAGATATCTGTCAGGGCCCCAGTTATTTCCTCTCTCGCCTCCATCTTCAACCTGGGATGGATCCCATCCGGTCCTGGGGATTTGTCCACCTGAATATTCTCTAATGTACCCAACACATCTTCCCGACTTATGCCAACGTGATCCAGACTAATCAACGTCTATCTCTAATCTCAAGATTCATCATGTTCCCCTCCTCAGTGAACACTGATACAAAGTAATCATTCAGAATCTCACTCATTCTCTCAGTTACGGCACACGGCCTTCCTTCATTATCTTTCAGTGAACCAATCCTTTCTCTAGTTACCAGCTTGCTTCTTATATAAGAATAAAATGCTTTGGGATTGTCCTTAATTCTGCTTGCTAAAGCTATATCCTGGAACATTTATTTGCCAAACATCATGCCCTTCCTTCAACCAAGTCTCTGTAATGGCAATAATGTCATACTCCCAGGCACTAATCCAAGCCCTAAGTTCGTCAGCCTTAAACACGACACTCCTTGCCTTAAATTAGATGAATTTCAGGCCACCAGTTATTTTGCTTTCACCTGCTCTCTGCATATTCTTCCCTTTATTCATGTTATCTTCATAATTCTTAGTGTCTCCAGTCTCCACTTCGCTGCCTACTTGTTTTCTCTTCTGGTTCCCAGTCTCCTGCTACATTAGTTTAAAACCTCCCCAACAGCAGTTGCAAAAACTCCCCCAAGGACATTAGTTCTGGTCTTGTTCAGATGTTGACGGTTCCTTTTGTAATCCCTAGAACCGGTCCCAACGTCCAACAAATCTGAACACCTCCCTCATACACTATCTCTCAAGCTATGTGTTCATTCTGCCTATAGTTTCATTTCTCCGCTGGCTAGCACGTGGCATTGGTAGTAATCTCGAGATCACTGCCTTTGAGGTCCTCCCCTTTACGTTCTCTCCTAAATCCCTGAATTCTTCTTTCAGGATATCATCTCGCTTTCTACTTATATCGTTGGTGTCGATATGCATCAAGGCAACTGGCTGTTCACCCTCCACTTTTATAATGCACTGCAGCCGATCAGTGACATCTCTGACACGAGCACCTTGGAGGCAACATACCATCCGAGATTTCCGTTTTCAGCCACTGCCCAAATATAAATTAAGCCCTTACCTTCCCGGCAGCTCTCGCTTCATTCCTCCTTCTCACCGCATCGCTCTGGCAAATTGGAGTCATAGAGTCATAGAGATGCACAGCATGGAAATAGACCCTTGGGTCCAATCTGCCCATGCCGAACAGATATCCCAACCCAATCTAGTCCCACCTGCCAGAACCCGGCCCATATCCCTCCAAAACCATCATATTCATATACCCATCCAAATGCCTTTTAAATGTTGCAATTGTACCAGCCTCTACCACATCCTCTGGCAGCTCATTCCACACACGTACTACTCTCTGCGTGAAAAAGTTGCACGTTAGGTCTCTTTTATATCTTTCCCCTCTCACCCTAAACCTATGCCCTCTAGTTCTGGACTCCCCAAACCCAGAGAAAATACATTGTCTATTTATACTATGCCTGCCCCGCATAATTTTGTATACCTCTATAAGGTCACCCCTCAGCCTCCGACGCTCCAAGGAAAACAGCCCCAGCCTGTTCAGCCTCTCCCTAAAGCTCAAATCCTCCAACCCTGGCAACATCCCTATAAATCTTTTCTGAACCCTTTCAAGTTTCACAACATCTTTCCGATAGGAAAGAGATCAGAATTGCACGCAATATTCCAACAGTGGCCTAAACAATGTCTTGTACAACCGCAACACAACCTACCAACACCTGTACTCAATGCTCTCAACAATAAAGGAAAGCATACCAAACGCCTTCTTCACTATCCTATCTATCTGCGACTCCACTTTCTAGGAGCTATGAACCTTCGCTTCTCGCTGCTCCGGCAAAATGGTTGGTATAAAATTGTACAAGTCGTCCGGGTGAGTTTAATGCCCACTTGCTGTTGAAAGACGGGCAACACTCCCTTGGACATTACTATGAAATGTATAAGTCCTGCAAAGATTTGCTTTCCCAAAATGCAGCACCTCGCATTTATGTGAATTAATCTCCATCTGCCACTTCTCAGCTCATTAGCCCATCTGGTCCAGACCCTGTTTTAATCTGAGGTAACCCTCTCCGCTGTCCACTACATCTCCAATTTTGGTGTCACCTGCAAACTTACTAACTGTACCTCATGTGCTCTCATCCAAATCATTTATGTAAACGACAAAAAGTAGAGGACCCAGCACCGATCCTTGTGGCACTCCACTGGTCATAGGCTTCCAGTCAGAACAACAACCTTCCACCCCACCCTCTGTCTTCTACTTTTGAGCCAGTTCTGTATCCAAATAGCTAATTCTCCATGTATTCCATGACATCTAACCTTGCTAATCAGTCTCCCATGGGGAACCTTGTCGAACGCCTTACTGAAGTCCATGTAGATCATATCTACTACTCTGCCCTCTTCAACCTTTGTTACTTCTTCAAAAAACTCAAGAAAGTTGGCAGACATGATTTCCCACGCACAAGCCATGATGACAATTCCTAATCAGTCCTTGCCTTTCCAAATACATGTACATCCTGTCCCTCAGGATTCCCTCCAACAACTTGCCAACGACTGAGGTCAGGCTCACCGGTCTATAGTTCAGTGGCTTGTCTTTACCGCCCTTCTTATGCAGTGGCACCACGTTTGCCAACCTCTACTCTTCCGACACCTCATCTGTCACTATCGATGATATAAATATCACATAATTAATGACAATCCAAAGCGATTTTACAAATATATTAAGGACAAAACAGTAACTAGGGCGAGAATAGGGCCCCTGCAAGATCTGCAAGGCGGTCTTTGTGTGGAGCCACAGATAATGGAGGATATACTAGCCGAATCCAGAGGTAAGTCCATTTTTATGCGGGGACACCTACCCTTGCCGGCAGCCCTCGCTTCTCTCCTCCTTCTCTCCTCGCCTCTCTAGCAAAATGTAGGCCCGACTCCCGAGGTAAGTACATTTTTATCCGGGAAAACCTACCCTTCCTGGCAGCCCTCGCGTCTCTCTTCCTTCTCTCCTCGCCGCTCTGGCAAAATGTAGGCTCCACTCACGAGATAAGTCCCTTTTTATGGGGGAAAACCTAACCTTCCCGGCAGCCCTCGCTTCACTCCTCCTTCGCTCCTCGCCGCTCCGGCAAAATGGTTGGTATAAAAGTGTACAAGTCGCCCGGGTGAGTTTTATGCCCACTTGCTGTTGGAGACAAAGGAGGAAAGGCCCTGTCCCAAGTTTTTAAGTGGAATTTGGTCACAGGAGAAATGCCACAGGACTGATGCGTTTCTTCTTTACCGGAGGTTTGGTACAGATAGAACAGGGAACACTCGACCAGTGAGTATCAGTTCATTGTTAGGGGTACTATTGGAGAAAATAGGGAAGGAGACAATTGATCTCCATTAGATAGGTAATATTTTATCATGGATGTTCAGCATGGCTTTATCAGAGGTAAGTCATGCCCAATGATTGTCTTGAAGTTTTTCAAGGAGTCCATCTTTATAGTTTCTCAGCAAGTCCTTTGACAAAGCCCCGCGGGGAAACTGACAAATAACATAAAATATGATGGTATCAAGCGTAACCTGGCAAGTTATATCCAAAATAAGCTCGGGCTGTTTACTTTGGTGCAGATCAGTCTGAGAGGGACGTGGTTCACAACGATAACATTACGAGGAGCATGGACAAGGTGGATAGAGAACAGCTGTTCCTTTTAGTCAAAGGGTAAAGAACAGGGTGGAACACTTTTAAACTGAAGGGTTTGAGGTTCAATGCGGATTTGAGGATCGTTTTTCACCCAAAGGGTGTTGGGTTCTGGAATGACCATTTTCAGAGGGGAGTCGTCACCAGTAAACTCTCAACTCTCACCAGTACTTGGATGAGAACTTGAAGTTCCATGACATTCACAGCTACAGGCCTGGTACAGGAAAGTGGGAATAATGTAAGTCGAGCTGTGTTTCTGACGGTATAATGTCTTTGTTTCTATGATTATATGGTTGTGGAAGGTCAATCATTGAGAATCTTGAGATAGGAATTGATGAGTTTCTGAAATTTACATTAACAGGAGTTATAAGAGTGAACTGTCAATAGGAAAGGTTAGAGAAAACAGGTGCAGCTTCCATATAGTCTGAAACCAGAGAATGGAGAATATAGAACAGGGAAATAGCAGAACTATGGATAAACTACTTCAGTTATATCTTCACAGAAGAAATCAAACGAAAAAAGAATCTTCCCAGTAAGACTAGAAAACATAACCCTGGAGAGAGAAAAGAAGAATAGAATGAAGTTTGTAAATAAACGATTTGCGATGAACCTGTTCGTATTGCAAGTAACGGATATAGACAAAGTCAACATAGATTTATGAAGTCGGGATCATCTTTGAGAAACTGACTGCCCGATACATTATGGAGAAGAATGGGTGCAGTGCATTTGGGTTTTCAGAAAGATTTTTGTTAAAGTCCCAAGCCTAGTGTGCAAAATCAAACTTTGTTGGAATGGAGCTAATACATGAACATGGTTTTAGAATGAGAGAGCTGACAGGAAACGGAGTATAGGATTAAAAGGATTATGTTTTGAAATAGAAGTATGTGGGGTATCACAGTGATCAGTCCTTGAGTCCCAGCTACTCCCAATTGATCTCAAACACTTAATTGAGTGAATCAAACGCAGTATTCCCAAACCTGCTGATGGTACTGATTGATGTTGGATTGTGAGTGGGTGAGGAGGGTGTAAAACATCTTCAAGGATATTGCGACAAGTGGATTGAATGGGCAAATACAGGCAGATGATGAGCAATTTGTTTAGATGTGCTGCTGTGTACTTTGGTGAGAACAGTAGAACGGAAGCCTACCATTTGAAAAGGGATTGGCTAAACATGCTTATTGAAAAAGGGAATTATGATCTGTTTTCGTTTCCTTTTGTCTAGAACTCTGAGGTCTATGCAGGGTAGTGTGTTCTGAAGCCAGAAGTCAGTACCGGGAATGGCATTGGCACACTTCCCAGTTGATATCGACCCAAGTGGGTAGATGTAACATTGTAAATGACATGTCTCTCCCTGTACACCAAGCACTGAAAGCAACATTGCAGGAACAGAAAGCAGTTAGGAAGGTAAATGGTGTGTTGACCTTCGTTTCAACGGGATTTGAGTACATGAGTAACGGTGACTTGCTGCAGCTGTACAGGGCCTTGTTGAGGCAACATGTCCAACATTGTGCAGAATTATGTGCAGTTTTGGTCTCCTTACCTAATAAAGGACAAACCTAACATTGAATGAATGCATCAAAGGATGACTGGACTGATCTCTGGGATGACAGGCTTGTTGTGGGAGCAGAGTTTTGGGTGACTGGGGCTGTATTTCATGAAAATGACTGGAGATCTCAGTAAAATATATAAAACTCTGACAGGGCGACACAGGTTAGAGAGAGGGATGATAGTGTTACTGGAACATCTCAAACAAGAGGCCACAGTATTAGGTACAGGCAGGTCACTCTGTATTGATGTGACAATAAATGTCTGCACTTAGAGACTGGTGATCCTGGAAAATTCTCTCCCACATAAGTTTGTGGAATCCGAATGTAAAAAAAACACTTCTATACATTGGAGGGAGAGAGCAGGAGTATGGTGTGGAGATAGAGCATCAGCTATCAGTTTGGAATTTGGTGGAAAATTAATGGTTCAAAGAGATCAATGCAGTTTCTATTTTATATTGTTACGCGGGTTAATCAATTTAAGGTGTATGTACATTGTGTGGGTAAAGTGCATTGAGGTGATATACTCACATAAACCCTCACATCGGGAAGGCTCCATGTTTTGAATGACAACACCAATGTTTCTGTGCAGTCTGCGGGAAAGCTTTACATATATTGTCACAAGCTCTCAGATGTGAGGAATGAGGTATCGGCGAGTCTACAGGACTCTTTTTCCCATTCCATTTTCCGACGATGATTTCGGGTGTTCTGACCGGTTTTATCTTTTAAGATATCGGAGCAGTTTGATACAACTAAGTGATTTCTTGGCTGGTTCGTACACAATTGAAGAGTTTATTACATGTCTGTGTGTCCAGTGTCACTTTCAGGCCAGGCCAGGAAGGCCTGGGAGATTTTCTTCCTCAAAGTACTTTGGCGAAACAAATTGGTGTTTACAATAGGCATTGGCTTCAATGTCACGTCAGGTTAATGTATCCAGATTTTAGAACTCGCTATTTAATGCATTGTTTTTAACTTCTACCAGCTGCCAGAGCATTACCATGGTCTGGATTAGTAATTTTGTGACATTTCCACATCAGAACAATCTCCACATAGGGACGAATCGGAAATCACGCTGAGCTGGTTATTTCTGTGCTGCTTGGCAGCTCTGTCAAAAAGAACTCCCACCAATTTGATTATCGTGATGCGATTGAGGGTGTGGTAATCGGTTAGATTGTAATTATTCTCCTCTTAGGGAACGTTGTATAGTTGAGTAATTTTCCACATTGCTAGATAGATGTCAGAGTTAAAGCTGGAATGAAGCAGGATCCCCAGGGACACTGCTTGTTGTGCAGCACAGGTCTTCAGTCCTTTTGCAGGAATGGTGTGAGGGCCCATCGTCTTTGTCATATCCACTGTGTTCAACTGTTCATGTCACGTGCAGCGAATCAAATTAGTTGAAGATGGGCATCTGTGATTCTGTGGGCATCATGGCGAGGGTGAGTTGGATAGTCCGAATGAACACTTCTGTCTGAAGATGTGAACAGTCCACATCCTTGTCCTTTACACTGATGTACAGGACTGTTCCATTATTTAAGATAGGGATATTTGTGGAACCATCTCCTGCAGTAAGTTGTTTATTCGCCCATGAGCATTTGTGACTAAATGTGGCAGGAATGCAGAGCTTCGCTCTGATCTGTTGGACTTGGGATCATTTGGTCTGCACTTGCCACATCAGCAGCCAAATGAGCTCGCTGGAACGGGTTATCATCAGGTTTCTGTGCACATGGCTCTGACCCTGGCATGTTCACTCACACTCCTTACTGATCGGCTTGAGAGTAATGGTAGACTGAGGGATGATCCCGGGCAAAATGTTACAGATTGTGGTCGAGTACAGTTCTGCTGCTGCTGCAATGGTCTACATTGCTACATCAATGTTAGGAATTATCTTTACAAAGTAAGACGACCTCGATGTTTGCAGAGGGTTTTCAAGCGAGAAATGAATTGAGGACAACAAAGGATTGGCGATGAAAGAAGAGTTTTAAAGGCAGAGAGTCGTAGAGTCATACAATATGCAAACATACCCTCGCTTCAACTTGTTCGTGCGCACCAGGTTTCCTATACTGAACTAAGCCTATCTGACTGAGTTTGGCACATATCCCTCTTCACCTTGATATTCATGTTCACATCCAATTGCCTTTTAAATGTTGTAATTGTATACCCCTGTGCCATTTTCACATATACAACATGGTCTGTGTGAAATATTTACCTCTTAGATCCCATTTAAATTTCTCCAATCTCACTTTTAACCTGTGCCCTTTGGGTCTGGACTCCCCTTCGCTGGGGAACAGACATTGGCTGCTCACCCTATCCATACCTCTGATTATTTCGTTCCCCTGCATAAGGTCATCCGCAGCCTCCTTCGCAAAAGGGGAGACATTCCCAGCCTATCCCAGCTGTCCTTATATCTCAAATCCTCCAGTCTTCGTCACATCATTTTAAATATTTTGCACCCTTTCCAGTTTATAACATCCTTCACGTTGCAGAGCGAAAGGAGTTGTGCTCAGTACTCCAAATGTGGACTTATCATTCTCTTGTAAGCCACAGCATTTCCCAATTCCTGTACTCAGTGCTTTGACTGATGAAGGTAAGTGTGCCTCCGGCTTTCTACAACGCCCTGTCAACCGGCAAATCCACTTCCAAGGAACTATCTACCCGCACTCCTGGATCTCTCTGAATGACAACACTCTCCAGTGCCCTGGTTTGTATACCAAAATGCAACACGTCACATTTATCTGCATGAAGCTCCATCTGCCAAACCTCAGCCCACTGACACAGTTGATTATGATCTTATTTTCATTTAGTATCCTTCTTCACTGTCCATCATACCAGCAATTCTAGCATAGTGTACAAACTTACTTCGTATATTCTCAGAGGAGAAAGTGAGGTCTGCAGATGCTGGAGATCAAAGATGAAACTTTATTGCTGGAACAGCACAGCAGACAGCAAATATCTCCAACCACCCTCTGTCTCCTCCAGTCAAGCCAATTTTGTATCTAATTGGCTCGCTTTCCCTGATCCCCTGTGGTCCAACCTATCATGTGGAACCTTGTTGTGTCTCACAAAGGTCCACCTCGATAAGGCATGCTGCTTTACCTTAATTGATCTTCCCAATCACCTCTTGAAACATTTCACTCAAGCTTGTGAGACACAATTTCGCACACACAAAGCCGTAGTCGCTATCCAAGATCAGTCCTTTCCTTTCGAAATGCATTTAGATTTGTCTTTCAGAATCTCCTCCGAAATTTTACGCACCCCTCACATCAGATTCGCCAGTCTGTAGTTCCCTGGTTCTTTGCAGCTTTTTTTCGAAATAATATTGCAATATTAGCTGTCTTCCACTCTTCCAGTGCCTCAGCCTGTCAATCACACCTGTCAATCGGGAACAACAGCCAGAAAGCTCTGGGAAAGATCAGCAGGTCAGGCAGCAGCTGTGCAGATAAATCACAATTACATGATACGTGATACAAATATCCCAACAAGGAGACACCCAGTTTCTTCCGCAGCTTCCCACAACGATCTTGGATACACTTGAACAGATCTTGGTATTTATTATTGATTATGCATTTTCAGACCTCCAGCATTTCTTCTTCTGTAATATGGCCTCGTTTCAAAACATCACTACATGGATCTTTCACCCAATGTCCCTGACTTCCATACCTTTCTCCACAGGAAATACGGACGTGATAGATTCAGATGGGACCTCACCCATCCATCAGGATCAAGCTGTAAGGCAGCAGAGTGGGGGGTGTGGCTTGGGGGGAGGTCGAGTCCTTGTGAGAAGTTTGAATCCAGCATGGCCAGGCACTTGTGGACTGTGTTGTTGAACGGTCAACTATGTTTCTGTGTTTTTCCAGCTTTATAGGAAGGGCTGTAATTTTTCATGTTTTAACTCTGTTTCCTTTACTTTTTTTGCTTTGTATCATGACTCTGCACCTTGCGGGTAAGGGGGACTTTGTACATAAGATTGCATCACACGTGGAGACTTGTAATATTGAATCTATCGTCATGTGAGGTCATGCGACAATAAACCTAGTAAACCTAATTCATCGCCTGTGGAACCACACATGGATAGTTGCTTGATTTTTTTAGGGGCCCTATTTTCTCCCTCGGTTCACTTTTGCCGTCAATATGCTTGTAAAATCTCTTTCCATTCTCCTTAACCTTACCAGCCAAAGCTATCTCACGCCCACTTTTGGCCCTCCTGATTTCCCTTGTAAGTGTTCCCTACACCCCGTATGCTCAAGGGATTCACTCGATCCCAGCTACCTAAACCTGACATACCCCTTCTTCTTTATCAATGAGCAGAGCCTCAATATCGGCTGTCATGTCCTATTCCCTACTCCTGTGAGCATTGCATTTCACATTAACAGGAACATGATGTCCCTGAACTCTCATTAGCTCATGTTTCAAAGGCCCGTATGTGTCAGATGTCCCTTTATCTGTGAACAACATGCCCCAATCATCGTTTGAAAGTTCCTGCCTGATACCTTCACAATTGGCCTTATCTCAATGTATAACGTTAACATGTGGACCAGACCTATCTTTTTCCAGAGCTATGTACAAACTCATAGAATTGTGGTCACTGGTCCCAAAGTGCTTCCACTCTCACAGCTCAGTCACTTGCCCTGCCTTATTTCCCTAGACGTAATAAAGGTGAGGCCAGTATGAGGGACTGAATGTCTGAATGAGGGAATTTGTGTATTTGTGTCTCTGTGTATTTATGGTTTTGTGTGTGTGTGAGTCTGTGTTTGAATGTGTTTGTGTATGTGTACGTTGCTTTACTAACATGCATATCTCTGCATCTGTGTATCTGAGCATTTGGGTTTCTTTTGTTTTGGGAGTGAATCCACTGAAATGAGGATCAAAGTATCCCTCCTCACCTACTCACTCTCTGTCTCTCCCTCTTGTGTTGTTGATGTTGATGTTGACCCATCTTCTGCTGCACCCCGCCCCCCCCCCCCCAACCCCATGCCACTTCATAAGCAGCAGCTTTATTTGGAAAAGGCATCAAAGACCGTGACTCCCTCACATTTGAATTGAAATGGCTTCATTGTGTCGTGCACACGAATGAATGCAGTGGAATGTTTGCAAGGTTTTCATTTGCGGTAGCCATCTTAGGTACAAGATACAAGATATTCTGAAGTATTTCGTATAAATTTGGAAGAATCACAACTCAAAGTCCCTCTGAATAATAAAAAGGAAAACAAAATGGCCCTATCTCCAGACCACACCTGGCCACGCCTCCAGACCCCATTGGGCTCAGTCTCCAGACTGCAAAGGGCACAGTCTCCACACCACGCCAGACTCAGTCGCCAGACCATGCTTGGCCCCTTTTCCGGACTGCACTAGGCCCAGTCTCCAAACCGCAAAGGGCACAACTCCACACCACCCCAGACTCAGTCTCCAGACCATGCTGGGCCCAGTCTCCAGACTGCACCAGGCTCAATCTCCACAGCATACTCGGCCCAGTCTCTAGGCCGCACCGGGTCCAGTCGCCAGGCGGCACTGTGCCCAGTCTTCAGACCACGCCGGGCGCAGTCTCCAGACTGCACTTGGCCCAGTCTCCAGACCGCACCGTGCCTAGTCTCCTGACAGCACAGGACTCAGTCTCCACACTGCACTCGGCCAAGTCTCCAGACTGTACCGGGTCCAGTCTCCAGACCGCACCAGGCCAAGTCTCCAGACTGTACCGGGTCCAGTCTCCGGACCATGCTGAGCCCAATCTCCAGGATGCACTGGGCCGAGCCTCCAGGCCACACTGTGCCCAGTTTCAGAATGCGCTGCGTCTAGTCTCCAGGCCTCACCAGGCCCAGTTTCCAGGTCACACCAGGCCCTGTATTCAGACTGCGTTGGGCCCAGTCTCTAGGCCATGTCGGGTCCGTCTCCAGGCCACAGTGGGCCATATGTGTTACCACACGGGTCCGTCTCCAGTCCACTACGAAGCAAGTCTCCAGATCGCACCGGGCTCAGTATCGAGACCATGCGGCACCAATTCTCCAGACGGCGCGTGCCCAGTGTCCTGGCCACACCTGGCCCAAACTCCAGATCATACTGGGCTTGGTCTGTAGGTCAAACAGGGCAAGTCTCCAGGCCACACTGGGCCCAGTCTTCGGACCACACTGGGCTCAGTTTCCAGGCCTCACTAGGCCCAGTTTCCAGGCCACACCAAGCCCTGTCTTCAGACTGCATCGGTCCCAATCTGTGGGCCATGTCGTGTCCAGTCTTCAGGCCACATTGGGCTCTGTCTCTTACCACAGTGGGCCCAATCTCCAGAATGTAGCAGGCTCAATCTCCTCAGCACACAAGACTGCACCGGGCCCACTTGGCCCAGTCTCCAGACTACGCCGACTCAGTCTCCAGACGGCACCATGCCCAGTCTCCCAGCCACACACGGACCAGTCTCCAGACCACGCTGAAACCAGTCTCCAGGCCACACCAGGTACAGTCTGCAGACTGCACCGTCCCCAATCTCCAGACAGAACCTGGCCCAGTTTCGAAACTGCAACGAGCTCAGTCACCAGACTGCACCGGGCTCAATCTCCAGACTACGCCAAGCTCACTCTCCCTATAAGACCAGACTCAGTCTCCACACTTCAGTGAGCCCAGTCTCCAGGCTGCACTGGGCCGACACTTCTGATTATGCCATGTACAGCTGCCTGGCCACGCTTGGCTCAGTCCAATGGACGCATCGGACCCAGTCTCCAGGCCGCATCAGGCCGAGTTTGCAGGAGTACAGGGCCCAGTCTCCACAGCGCTCTGGGCCCAGTCTGCAGAACACACCAGACCCATTCTGCATGACACACCGGGGAAAGTCTCAACACTGCACCAGACACAGTCTCCAGGCTGCACAGGGCCCAGTCTCCAAGTTGCATACGGCCCAGTTTCCAGACCACGCCAGGTCCAGTCTCCAGGCCATACCGGGGCTAGTCTCCAGGCCACAACGGGCTCAGTCTCAAGGCCACCTGGGTCTAGTCTCCAGACGGTGCTGTGCCCAGTCTCCTAGGTGCACCGCGCCCAATGTCCAGACATCACCGGGACCAGTGTCCAGACTGCACTGGGCTGAGTCACCAGACTGCGCCTGGCACAATCTCCAGACAGCACGGGGCTCTGTCTCCAGAATCTCCACTCCACTACGGGTCAAGTCTCCAGACCTCAGTAGGCTCAGTCCAGGGCACAGTGGGCTCAGATTCAAGACCACGCTGGGCCAAGTTTCCAGATGACGCCATGCCTAGTGCCCCAGCCATACCCGGCTCAATCTCCATACCATGCTGGTACTGGTCTTCAGGTCGAACAGGGCATGTCTACACAGTACGCCGGGAACCGTGTCCACACCACATCAGGTCCATTCTCCAGACCACATTGGGCCCAGTCTCCAGGCTGACCAGGCATAGACTTCAGACTGGGCACAGTTGCCAGACCACGCAGGGCCCAGACCCCAGGCCGCACCGGGAGTGCAGACCGTACTTAACCCAGTCTCCACATCGCTCTGGTCCCAGTCTCCAGTCCACGCCAGGTCCCATCTACAGGACACACCGGGCCAAGTCTCCAGACTGCACCAGGCAGAGGATACACGCCACACCGGGCCCAGTGTTCAGACCATCCCTGGGCCCAATCTCCAGACTGCACTGGGTTCAGTCGCCTGACCACACCAGACTCAATCTCCAAATTGTGGTTGGCTCATTCTTCAGATCGCACCATGCCTAGTCTCCTGACCATACCAGACCCAGTCTCCACAATGCGCTGGGCTCATTCTCCTGACCGCACCCAGCCGAGTCTCCAGGCCATGCTGCGCCCAGTTTCCAAGCCAAATTGAGACCAGCCCCCAGGCTACGCCAGACCCAATGTCTTGGCTGTAATGGGCTCAGTCTTTAGACTGCACTGGGCCTGATCTCCGGACCACGCTTTGCAGAGTCTCTAGGATGTAGTGATCCCAGTCTCCAGGCCAGACTGAGTCCAGTCTCCAGGCCACCCCAGGCCCAAACTCCAGGCCGCACCTGCCTCAGTCTCCAGACTGCATCCGACTCAGTCTCCAGACTAAACTAGGCTCAGTTTCTACAGTATAGCAGTCTCAGTCTCCAGAATGCACTGGACTCAGTCTTCACAGCACAGCTGACTTAGTCTCCAGGCTACACCACAACAAGTCTCCAGTCCACGCCGGGACCAATCTCTAGGCTGCACCGGACCAGTCTCCAACATGCGGTGGCAGCAGTATCCAGAACACGGCAGGCCCAGTCTCTAGGCACCACTGGGGCCAGTCTCTAGACTGCACTGGGCACAGTCTCCAGGCCACACCGGGCCCAGTCTCCAGGCCACACCGGGCCCAGCGTCCAGGCTGCACTGGGCCCAGTTCCAACAGCAATCTGCCTAATCATCAGACTGCACTATGCCCAGTCTCCAGTCTGCACCGGGCCCAGTTTCCAGGCCATACTCGGCACAGTCTCCAGGTGTACCAGGCCCACTCTCTAGACCACACCGGTCCCAGTCTCCAACCGCAATCTGCCCAGTCATCAGACCATATCGGGCCCAGTCTCCAGACTGCACTAGGCCCAGTCTGCAGACTGCACCGGGGACAGTCTCCAGAATGCACTGGGCCCAGTCTCCAGACCACATGGAATCCAGTCTGCAGATAGCACTGATCACAGTCACCAGGACTCTGTCTGCAACCTGCACTGGGCCCAGTCACCAGGCTGCAATAGGCCTAACCTCCAGTCGTCACAGAGCCCAGTCTCCAGACTGCACCAGGCTGAGTCACCAGAGCACACATGACCCAATTTCAGGCCGCAGCAGACCCAGTCGCCAAACAGCACTGTGCTTTCAATTTCGAGGCCTCATCTCGCCACATGAGCCTCCATTCTGCGACTCCCCTCCTCCATTCCCTTCGGAGAAACTTTGAAAATTTAAAAGCTTGCGAAGAATAAAGCCCAGAATTAAGAACACAAAGGAGAGACACAATGTGCTTGCGAAGCAGAGGAGTTTCAGCTGGAACATTTATACCCTGTGCAAACTTCAGGTCACGTCACTCTTCTTTCCTTATTCACACCATGCCTTTGGAGACCCAGAGCAGTTTTATCTGTTTCATTGCAATGTCCTCCATCAGGTATTAACAGTAGGAGATGAAAATGACCGTTGCTGGCTCGTATGCTGCCACTGGATTTGTTTAGGACTTTACAAACCGTTCTCACTGTAATTTGGAAGAGTGCAAAAACAACATTGAAAATTAGAGCAAGGGAAATGAAATTCATTTCAATCTCTTCCAAAGTGCTTTGTTCTCTTATCAGCAGCATATCTATCAAATATGTATATATAGCCGTCTTATGAGCACTTTTCCTTTCCACGTTTTGACAACAAAATTGTTGATAGTATTTTAATGGGTTATAATTTATTTTATTAATAACTACAAGCTACTGAATAAGTACAAAGCAGTTCTGCGCCTAAATGGGTCTGCACCAAAATGGGCTGCGCCAAACCGGCTGCGCCGAATCGCTCGCACCAAAATGGCTGCGCCGAATGGTCCCACTCCAGATCCGGGTTTATAGATTAGTGCACTGCTGTGGTTTGCATAGCTCGCCATCCTGAATAGAATTTTAGTCCGGGTTTATAGATCAATGCATTTCTGTGGTCAGCATAACTCCGCATGTTGGACAGGTATTTATTGCGGATTTATTTATCAATTTACTGCTGTAGTCTGCATAGTTCCCTGTGCTGGACAGATATCTCGTCCACATTTTTAGAACAATGCATGCAGTGGTCTGCACAGTTCCCCGTTCTGGACAGATATCTCGTCGTGGTTTATAGATCAATGAACTGCTGTCATCTGCCAGCGCCCTATACTGGACAGATACCAAGGCCGGGTTTATTGATCAATGCTCTGCTGTGATCGGCACAGCTTCTCATTTTGAATAGATATCTGATCCGGGTTTATAGATTTGTGCACTGCTGTGGTCTGCATAGCTGCCTGGGTTGGATAGATATCAAGACCGTGTTTATAGATCATTGCACTGCTGCGACCCCGTTCTGGACAGATAACTAGTCTGGGTTTATGGAACAATGCACTGCTGTGATCGCCAACGCTTCCCGTGTTGGTTAGGTATGTATTATTGATTTATGGATTAGTGCAATGCTGTGGTCTGAACAGCTCCCTGTGCTGGACAGATATCTGGTCCGGGTTTGGAGATAAGTGCATTGCTGTGGTCCGCAGATCCTCGTGCTGAAGAGGTAACTACTCCAGGTTTATAATACAATGCACTGCTGTGGTCTCCACAGATCCCTGTGCTGGACAGATGCCTAGTCCGTGTTTATAGATCAGTGCAATGCTGTAATCTGCACAGCTCCCCGTGATGGACACCTATAGAACATAGAACATAGAACAATACAGCACAGAACAGGCCCTTCGGCCCACGATGTTGTGCCGAACATTTGTCCTAGCTTAAGCACCCATACATGTACCTATCCAATTGCCACTTAAAGTTCGCCAATGATTCTGACTCTGCCACTCCCAAAGACAGCGCATTCTATGCCCCCACCACTCTCTGGGTAGACGTGTCGCGTCTTTTAAGCAGGAACCTATAGTCGTACTCAAAGTTAACAACAAATGGTATCCTTTTTTAATTGACACAGGAGCTTCAATGTCTTCTGTAAGATCTGACAAAGACTTGCCAATTTCAATACAAACAAAGAGTTTGTCTGGTCTACATAGAGAGAGCAAAAAATATCCACTTTCTCAACCTGTTGCTGTTTATTTTCAAGGTTATTCCCTGTCTCATCGTTTTGTAATTACAAACAAAATATCATGCAACTTGATGGGACGAGATTTGCTGTCTTCCTTTCAAGTAAAACTTGCATGTTCCCCTGATGGTGTCCAGCTTGATTCTGATTCATACGAACGTCAGCAGTATGTATCCACTGAACCACAGTGGTGGTCACTTGATATTAATACCAAAAACTCTGGGGACCACAATACTCTTGCTTATGTCCGAACAGACCAGGATAAAATTCTTGAAATTTTAAAATTTATTTAATTGGAACCAAATGAACTGTGCAGAATTTGGCCCATGTCATTGGTCCAGAAGGGGAGGCGGAAATATCTCTTCATCTATGGAAGCAATCAGCACCTCATATCATTCCAAAAGTTTACCCGCCTCACCATGCTAAAGAACTTGGCCCTATGGTTCACCGTGCAATGACCAAGTCTGA
Organism: Chiloscyllium plagiosum; assembly: GCF_004010195.1. Classification (NCBI taxonomy): domain Eukaryota; kingdom Metazoa; phylum Chordata; class Chondrichthyes; order Orectolobiformes; family Hemiscylliidae; genus Chiloscyllium; species Chiloscyllium plagiosum. Next base: position 145,516 of record NW_025215371.1, read on the forward strand.
CCCACATTGTTATGTGTTGCAGACGATTCAAAACGATTTGACTGTTCAATATTATACAACTCCTACTTCCTGTGGTGCTACACTTCAGCATCATGACAGTCGAGACATCCTTGATTTAGTCAATCCGATGTACGGGGTGAAACATACACTCATCTTGGACTTACAGACTGTGAACCTATTCAAGTTGCTTTAAAACCAAGTGTTACCTTGCCATCCATTCGCCAGTATCCACTGAAGCAGCAGGCAATTCCAAGCATTACTTCTTTAATAGAAGACTTCCTCCATCAAGGCATCTTAGTGCCATGCCAATCACCTTGTAACACTGCAATCATGGCTGTCCAAACTTGGAAAACCAAATCAAGACAGAATGGTTCAAGATTTGAGATCTATCAATGCCATTGCTTAGCCACTTCATGCCTTAGTTCCAAACCCAGCTCATATTTTATCAAATATTCCTGAGGATACTAAATGTTTCACTGTTGTTGATCTTCAACAAGCATTTTTCTCACTACCAGTTCATGAGCACAGCCAGTACTTATTTGCCTTAATCCTCAACGTGGGCAGTAGTTAACTTGGACTCGACTACCTCAGGGCTTCGTTCATTCTCCAACACTTTCTTTCTCAGATCTTACAGAATCAATTGAAATGTCGAACCTTAACGAGTGGATCCACATTAGTTCAATATGTAGGCGATCGTCTTTTAGCCAGCATTGATTAAGAATCAAATAGATCTGATGTTGTCCTTCTTCTGAATTACTTAAAGCACTTGGGTTACTTGGTCTCCTCACAAAAAGTCTCCATCGCACTATGCCAAGTCAAGTTTTTGGGTTTTATTATATCAGCTGATTCATGTGCCCTGGAACAGAGCCGCATAACTCCTATTTTCAACTTCCCAGCCCCAACTGCTGCGAGGCAAATGCGCCAATGGCTGGGCATGGTCAAC
>NW_025215371.1:150009-162159 GCF_004010195.1 Chiloscyllium plagiosum
CCACCCTCCCTAATCTTACTGGAACATCTGTAACCAGGAACCTCCAACAACGATTCCTGTCCCTCTTCTATCCACGTTTCTGTGATGGCCACAACATCGTAGTCCCAGGTACCTATCCACGCCTTAAGTTCACCCACCTTGTTTCTGATACTCCTTGCGTTGAAGTATATGCACTTGAACCCATCTCTGTGTCCGTAAGTATTCCCTGTCAGTGCTACCTTCTCCACAGCCTCCCTACAGTCTTGGGCATCCTGACACACAGCTAGCTTACTTGCTGGACTACAAGTCCGGATCCCATCCCCCTGCCAAATTCGTTTAAACCCCCCCGAAGAGTGCTAGCAAACCTACCCCCCAGGATATTGGTGCCCTTCTGGTTCAGGTGCAACCCGTCCTGGTTGTACAGGTCCCACCTTCCCCAGAATGCAGTCCAATTGTCCAAATACCTGAAGCCCTCCCTCCTACACCATCCTTGCAGCCACGTGTTCAACTGCACTCTCTCCCTATTCCTTGCCTCACTGTCACTTGGCACCGACAACAACCCAAAGATGACGACTCTGTCTGTCCTAGCTTTTAGCTTCCAGCCTAACTCCCTGAGCTCTTGAATGACCTCCCCACCCCTCTTCCTACCTATGTCGTTGGTGCCAACGTGCACCACGACTTCTGGCTGCACACCCTCCCCCTTAAGGATTCTGAAGACACGGTCCGAGACGTCTCGGATCCTGGCACCCGGGAGGCAACAAACCATCCGAGGGTCTCGCCCATGTCCACAGAACCGCCTATCTACGCCGGGTTTATAGATCAATGCACTGCTGTGCTCTGCCCAGCTCCCCGTGCAGGTCATATATCTAGTCCTGATTTATACATGAATAAAATTCTCCCATCTGCACAGTTCCCAGTACTGAACACGTTTTTAGTCAAAGTTTCTGTTCAGTGCTCTGCTGTGGTCTGCATACCTCACTGGGTTGGATAGATATCTCGACTGTGTTTACAGATCATTGCACTGCTGTTATCGGCACAGCTCCTGGTGCTGGACAGATATCTAGCCCGTGTTTATATATTAATGCTGTCCTGTGGTCTGCACAGCTCCCGGTGCAGGACAGACATCTCGTCCAGGTTAGGGATCAATGCACTGCTGTCATCGGCACAGGTTCCCGTCTTGGATAGTTATCTGGTCCGGATGTATAGATAAGTGCACTGCTGTGATCTACCGAGCTCGCAGTGTTGGATAGATACTCAGTCCGGGTTTATTGTTCAGTGCACTGCTGGATTTTGCAGAGACTCCTACGCTAGACAGATATCTGTTCCGTATTTAAAGACCAATGCACTGCTGTGATCGGCACAGCTGCAGGTCCTGGACAGATATCTAGTCCGGGTTCATGGATTAATGCACTGCTGTGGTCTGCAGAGTTCCCGGTGCTGGACAAATATCACGGCCGTGTTCAAAGGTAAATGCACTACTGTGGTCCGCACAGCTCCCAGTGCTGGACAGAGATCAAATCCAGGTTCACAGTTTAGTGCACTGCTGCGTCCTTCACAGCTCCCAGTGCTGGACAGCTACCTAGTCCAAGTTATCGATTCATGCACTGCTGTTGTCTGCACAACTCCCGGTGCTGGACGGATATATAGTCCGGTTTCATAGATCAAAACACTGTTGTGGTCTGCACATGTTCCTGTGTTGGCCATAGATCTAGTGCGTGTTGATAAAACAATGCACTGTTGTGGTCTGCACACGTCCCGGGTTGTACAGGTATCTAGTTGGAGTTTATAGATCAATGCGCTGCTGCGGTCTGTAGCGGCTGGCTGGCACGGTGGCACAATAGTTAGCACTGCTACCTCACAGCACCCGAGATTCAGGTTCAATTCCCGCCTTCGGTTGCTGTTTTGAGTTTGCACATTCTCCCCGTGTCTGCAAAGGTTTTCTCCCACAGTCCAAAAATGTCCAGTTTAGGTGAATTGGCCGTGCTAAATTGCCCGTAGTGTTTGGTGAATGGAGTAAATGCAGGAGAATGGGTCTGAGTGGATTGCTCTTCAGAGTTTCGGTGTGGACTTTTTGTGCAGACGGGCCTGTTTCCAGGCTGAAAGTAATTTAATCTAAGTAATCTAAACATAACTAGTCCTTGTTTATATATGCTGTGGTCTGCACAGATCCCAGGATTGGATAGATATCTAGACCGTGTTTACAGATCATTGCACTGCAGTGATCGGCACAGCTCCAAGTGTTGGACAGATATCTAGTCCGAGTTTATGGATCAATGCACTCCTTTGATCGACACAGCGTCTCCTGTTGGATAGATATCTCGTCTAGTTTGAGAGGTAAGTGCACTGTCATGATCTGCACAACTCTCTGTGCTAGACAGATATCTGGTCCGGGTTGATCGACCAATGCATTGCTGTGATCAACACAGCTACAGGTTATGGTCTGCTACCTCGTCCGGGTTCATGGATTAATACACTGCTGTGGTGTGCACAGCTCCCCGTAATGGAAAAAATATCAAAGCCGGCATTATAGGTCAATGCACTGCTGTGGTCTGCACAGCTCACGGTGCTGGACAGATATCAGGTCCAAGTATATATATCAATGCACTGCAGTGATCAGGTTGATAAAACAATGCACTGCTGTGATTGGCACAGCTTCCCGGGTTGGATAGACATCCACTCTGCGTTGAGAGGTTAGTGCACTGCTCTGGACTGCACATCTCCCGTTGGTGGACAGATATCCAGTCAGGGTGCAAAGATTAATGCACTCCTGTGTTCTGCATAACTCCCTGAGCTGGAGAGTTATCTAGTCCGAATTTATGGATCAATGCACCGCTGTGGTCTGCACAGCTCGCTGTGTTGGACAGATATCTATTCCGGATTTATAGAATAGTGCACTGCTGTGTTCTGCATACCTCCCTGTGCTGGACAGTTATCTGGTCCGCGTTTATAGGCCAATACACCGCTGTGATCGGCACAGCCTCCCGTGTTGGATAGATAGAGAGTTCAGGATTAGAGATGAATGCACCTTATGTAGGTGGTCTACATAAATCCCAGAACTGGACAGATATCTAGTGCTGGTTTATTTAACAACGCACTGCTGTGGTCTGCATTAGTCACTACGCTGGGCAAATATCTTGTCCGGGTTTTAGATCAATGTACTGTTGTGGTCTGCACAGCTCCCCGTGCTGGACAGATATCTAGTGGGGGTTTCTGGATCATTGCACTGCTATCGTCTGCACAGCTCACTGTGCTGAACGGATAACGATTCCAGGTTGACAGATCCATTCATTACTGTGGTGTGCAGAGCTCCGGGTGCTGGACAGATATCCAGTCCTGATTTATCGATGAAAGCACTGCTGTGCTCTGTACAGCTCCGCGTGCTGGACAGATATCTAGTCCGGGCTAAGATCAACGCACGGCTGTGGTCTGCATAGCCCCCGGTGCTGGACAAATATATAGTCCGAGTTTATGGATCAATACACTGCTGCCATCGCGCACAGGTTCCCGTGTTGGATAGTTACCTGGTCCGGATGTATAGATAAGTGCACTGCTGTCGTCTGCCCAACTCGTTGCGCTGGACAGATAACTAGTCCGGGTTTATTGGTCAGTGCGCTGCTGGGTTTGCAGAGCTCGCTGTGCTGGACAGATATCTGTTCCGTATTTAAAGACCAATGCACTGCTGCGATCGGCACAGCTACAGGTTCAGAACAAATATCTAGTCCGGGTTCATGGTTCAATGCACTGCTGTAGTCTGCACAGTTCCCGGTGCTGGACAGGTATCTAGTAAGAAGTTATTGATCAACGCACTGCTGTGGAGTGCACAGCTCCTGGTGCTGAACAAATATCACGGCCGTGTTTAAAGGTCAATGCACTACTGTGGCCTGCACAGCTCCCTGTGGTGGAGAGATTTCTCGTCCGTGTTTATAGATGAATGCACTGCTTTGTCTGCACGGCTCCCCGTGCTGGACAACTGTCTAGTCCTGGTTTATAGATCAATGCATTGCTGTGTTCTGCACAGGTCCTTGTGGTGGACAGATATCAAGGCTGCGTTTATAGGTCAATGCACTGCTGTTGTCTGCACATGTCCCCGAGTTGGACGGATATGTAGTTCGGGTTTATAGATCAATGCACTGTTGCAGTCTGCACATTTTTCCGGGTTGGACATATATCTAGTTGGAGTTTATTGATCAATGTACTGCTGTGGCATGCAGAGTCCCCGGGCTGGTCAGATAACAAGTTCTGGTTTATAGATAAATGCACTGCTGTGGTCTACACAACTCTTGTGCTGGACAGATATCTATTCCGGGTTAATAGATCAGTTCACTGGTGTGACTGGCACAGCTGCCCGTGTTGGATAGATATCTAGTCTGGATTTATAGATTAATGCACTGCTGTAGTCTGCATAGTTACTGGTGTTGAACAAATACTCAATCTGTTTTTATAGATCATTGCACTGCTGTGATTTGCACAGCTCCCTGTGCTGGACTGATGTTTAGTCCGTGTTTATAGGTCAGTGCACTGCTGTAGTCTGCACATCTCCCTTTGCTGGACAGATAGCTAGTCTGGGTTCATAGATTAGTGCACTCCTGTGTTATCCTCGTGCTGAACAGATATCGAGTCCGAGTTTATAGATCATTGCACTGCTGTGATCGGCACAGCTCCTCCTGCTGGACAGATATCTAGTCCGAGTTAATTGACAACACCACTGCTGGGATCTGATAGCTCCCAGTGCTGGACAGTTATCTCGTCCGGATTTATAGATCATTGCACTGCTGTAGTCTGCATTGCTAACGGTACTGGACAGATATCTAGTCCGTGTTTATAAATCACTGCACTGCTGTATTCTGCACAGCTCCCTGTTCTGGACAAAAATGTAGTTCCGTTTCATAGATCAAAGCACTGCTGTGGTCAGCATTGCTCCCGGTGTTTACATATATCCAGTCTGGTTTATCGATCAATGCAGTGCTGTAGTCTGCATAGCTCCCGGTGCTGGACAGATACCTACTCCGTGTTAATAGCTCAATGCGCTGCTTTGGTCTGCACAGCTCCCCGTGCTGGTCATATATCTAGTCCTGGATATAGATAAATACACTACTGTGTTCTGCACAGCTCGCAAAGTTGGACACGTATCAGGTCTGGGTTTATAGAGCAGGGCACTCCTGTAGTCTGCATAGCTCCCTGGTTTGGATAGATATCGACACGGTGTTTATAGGTCATTGCACTGCAGTGATCGGAACAGCTCCCGGTGCTGGACAGAAATCTAGTCTGGGTTTATCGATCAATGAACACTTGTGATCGACACAGCTTCCCGTGTTGGATAGTTATCTCGTCTGGATTGAGATATTAGTGCACTGCCATGGTCTGCACAGCTCCCTATGCTGGACAGATATCTCGTCCGGGTTCAAAGACAAGTCAATGCAGTGGTCTGCAGAGTTCGCTGTCCTGCATAGATGCCTGGTACGGGTTTATAGATTAGTACACTGCTGTGTTCTGCAGAGTTCCCTGTGCTAGACTGATATCTGGTCCGGATTGATAGATTAATGCACTGCTGTGATCAACACAGCTACAGGTGCTGGACTGCTATCTAGTCCGGGTTCATGGTTTAATGCACTGCTGTGGTGTGCACAGCTCTCCATACTGGAAAAATATCAAAGCCGGCATTATAGGTCAATGCATTGCTGTGGTCTTCACAGCTCACGGTGCTGGACAGATATCAGGTCTAAGTTTATATATCAATGCACTACAGTGATTAGGTTGATAAAACAATGCACTGCTGCGATCGGCACAGCTTCCCGGGTTGGATAGATATGCACTCTGCGTTGAGAGGTTAGTGCACTGCTCTGGTCTGCAAATCTCCGAGTGTTAGACAGATATCTAGTCAGGGTTCAAAGATTAGTGCACACCTGTGTTCTGCATAGCTCCGTGTGCTGGAGAGATATCTTGTCCGAGTATATAGATCAATGCTGGCTGTGCTGGACAGATATCTAGTCCAGGTTTATAGATCAGTGCACTGCTGTGTTCTGCGTACCTCCCTGTGCTGGACAGATATCTGGTCCGCCTTTATAGACCAATGCACCGCTGTGATCGGCACAGCTACTCCTATTGGACACATATGTGACAATGCATTGCTGTGGTCTGCACAGGTCCCCGTGCTGAACAGATATCTATTCCGGGTTAATAGATCAATTCGCTGTTCTGACTGCACAGCTTCCCGTGTTGGATAGATATGTAGTCTGTATTTATAGATTAATGCACTGCTGCAGTCTGCATAGTTCCCAGTGCTGAACAAATATGTAATCTGGTTTTACAGATCAATGCACTGCTATGGTTTGCACAGCTCCCCGTCCTGGAGAGATATCTCCTCCGGGTTAATGGATTAAACCACTGTTGTGGTCTGCAGAGCTCCCGGTGCTGGGCAGATGTCTAGTCCGGGTTTATAAATCAACGCACCGCTGTGGTCTGCACAGCTACCTGAGCTGAACTGAATACTAGTTCGGATTCATATTCCCGTTTATAGATTAATGCACTGCTGCAGTCTGCATAGTTCCCAGTGCTGAACAAATATGTAATCTGGTTTTACAGATCAATGCACTGCTATGGTTTGCACAGCTCCCCGTCCTGGAGAGATATCTCCTCCGGGTAAATTGATTAAACCACTGTTGTGGTCTGCAGAGCTCCCGGTGCTGGGCAGATATCTAGCCCGGGTTTATAAATCAACGCACCGCTGTGGTCTGCACAGCTCCCTGAGCTAGACTGAATACTAGTTCGGTTTCATACTTCCGTGCACTGCTGTGATCAGCAGATCTCCCGGTGCTGGACAGATATCTAGTCCGGATCATAGATCAATACAATGCAGTCGTCTGTGTAGCTCCCGATCCTGAACAGATATCTACTCCGGGTTAATGGATCAAAGCACTGCTGTGGCCTACACAGATCCACATGCTGGTCATATATCTCACCCTTTTATTATAGATAAATGCACTGTTGTGCTCTGCTCACCTCCCAGTGTTGGACACGTGTTTGGTCGGGGTTTATCGATCAGTGTATTGCTGTGGTCTGCATAGCTCCCTGGGTTGGATAGATACCTAGACCAGGATTATAAATCATTGCACTGCAGTGATCGGCACAGCTCCCAGTGCTGGACAAATTTCTATTTCGGGTTTATAGATTAATGATCTGCTGTGGTCTTCGCAGCTCCCGGTGCTTGACACATAGCTAGTCCGGATTTATGGCTCAATGCACTGCTGTGATCGACACATCTTCCCGTATTGGATAGGTATCTAGTCTTGATTTATAGATAAGTGCACTGCTGTGTACTGCAGAGCTCCCTGTGCTGGACAGATATCTGGCCCGTGTTGATAGACGAATGCACACCTGTGATTAACACAGCTACATGCGCTGGACAGCTATCTTGTCTAGATTCATGGATTAATGCACTGCTGTGGTGTGCAGAACTCCCCATGCTGGACAAATCTCAATGCTGGTTTTATAGGTCAATGCACTGCTGTAGTCTGCACAGCTCCCGGTGCTTGACAGATATCTAGTCCAGTTTATATATCAATGCACTGCGATAGACTGCACAACTCACCGTGCTGGACAGAGTTGTAGTCCAGTTTTATAGATGAATGCCCTGCTGAGGTCCGCACAGCTCCTGGTCCTGGAAAGATATCAAGGATGTGTTTATAAGTCAATTTTCTCCGGTTTTCGGAATATTTCCCTGTGCTGGACACATATCTAGTCCGGATTGATAGATCAAAGGATTGCTGTCGTCTGCACAGGTCCCCCTGTTGGACAGATATCTAGTCCGCGTTTATAGATTAATGCCCTGCTTTGATCGGCACAGCTCCCCATCCCGGAGAAATATCTAGTCCGGGTTAATTGATAAAATCACTGCTATGGTCTGCATAGCTCTCGGTGCTGGACAGATATCTCGCCCGGGTGTATAGATCATTTCACTGCTGTACTTTGCACAGCTAACAGTGCTGGGCAGATATCTAGTCCGGGTTTATAAATCAACGCACTGCTGTGGTCTGCACAGCTCCCTGTGCTGGTCAGAAATCTAGTTCGGTTTCATAGATCAATGCATTGCTGTGATCGGCACAGCATCACGTTTTGGTTCGAACTCTGATCCGGCTTTATAGATTAGAGCACTGATCTGGTCTGCATAGCTTCCCAACCTGAACAGATATCTAGTCCGGGATTATAAATCGATGCACTGCGACCGTCTCCACAGATCCCTGTGCTGGACAGATAGATAGTCCAAGTTTATTAATCAATGCACTGCTGAGGTCTGCACAGCTCCCTGTGCTGGACAGATATCTATTCCTGGTTTATAGGTCATTGCACTGCTGTGTTCTGCATATCTCCCTGTGGTCGTTAGATATCTAGTCAAGGGTCATAAGTTAGTGCACTCCTGTTTTCTCCCTGTGCTGAACAGTTGTCGAGTCCGAGTTTATAGATCAATGCCCTGCTTTGTTCTGCACAGATCCCCGACCCGCAGAGATATCTAATCCGGGTTAATTGATAAAACCACTGCTGTAGTCTGCATAGATAATGGTGCTGGGCAGATATCCAGTCCGGGTTTATAAATCAACGCACTGCTGTGGTCTGCACAGCTCCCTGTGCTGGTCAGAAATCTAGTTCGGTTTCATAGATCGGCACAGCATCACGTTTTGGTTCGAACTCTGATCCGGCTTTATAGATTAGAGCACTGATCTGGTCTGCATAGCTTCCCAACCTGAACAGATATCTAATCCGGGTTTATAAATCGATGCACTGCGACCGTCTCCACAGATCCCTTTGCTGGACAGATAAATAGTCCAAGTTTATTAATCAATGCACTGCTGAGGTCTGCACAGCTCCCTGTGCTGGACAGATATCTATTCCTGGTTTATAGGTCATTGCACTGATGTGTTCTGCATATCTTCCTGTGGTCCTTAGATATCTAGTCAAGGGTCATAAGTTAGTGCACTCCTGTTTTCTCCCTGTGCTGAACAGTTGTCGAGTCCGAGTTTATAGATCAATGCCTTGCTTTGTTCTGCACAGATCCCCGTCCCGCAGAGATATCTAATCCGGGTTAATTGATAAAACCACTGCTGTAGTCTGCATAGATAATGGTGCTGGGCAGATATCCAGTCCAGGTTTATAAATCAACGCACTGCTGTGGTCTGCACAGCTCCCTTTACTGGACAGAAATCTAGTTCGGTTTCATAGATCAATGCAATGCTGTGTTATGCATATCTCCCTGTGGTGGACAGATATCTAGTCCGGGTTTATAGATGAATGCACTGTTGTGGTCTGCGCAGCTCCCTGTGCTGGACAGATATCTCGTCCAGATTTATAGATCAATGCCCTGCTGTGGTCTGCACAGGTCCCCGTGTTGGACAGATATCTAGGTCCGGGTTTATAAATCGATGCACTGCTACAGTCTCCACAGATCCCTTTGCTGCACAGATAAATAGTCCAGGTTGCTTGATCAAAGCACTGCGGTGGTCTGTAGAGCTCCCGGTGCTGGACAAGTATCCACTCTGGATTTATTGATCAATGAATTGCTCTCGTCTGCACAGCTCGCCGTGCTGGACAGACATCTGGTCCGGATTTATAGAGAAATGCACTGCTGCGGTCTGCACAGCTCATGGTGTTGGACTGATATCAAAGCCGGGTTTATAGGTCAATGCACTCCAGTGGTCTGCGCACCCCCCACACCCTCCCACCACCGGTGCTGGCCAGATATTTAGTCTGGGATTATAGATCACTACACTGCTGTAGTATGCAAAGCTTCCTGTGCTGGACAGATATCTATTCCATTTTATTGACCAGTGCACTGCTGTGTTCTGCATATCTACCTGTTCTGAACAGATATCTCGCCCAGCTTTATAGATCCCTACACTGCTATGATCGGCACAGCTCCCGGTGCTGAACAGGTATCTAGTCCAGGTTTCTGTATCAATGCACGGCTGTGGTCTGCACAGTTCCCCGGGCTGGACAGATATCAAGTCCGGGTTTATAGATTAACGCGCTGATGTGGTCTGCGCAGCTCCCTGTGCTGGACAGATATCTAGTCCAGATTTATAGATCAATGCACGGCTGTGAGCTGTATAACCCCCGGTTCAGAACAAATATCAAGGCCGCGATTATATATTAATTCACTGCTGTGATCGGCACAGCATCTCGGTTTGGTTAGAAATCTGATCCGGGTTTATAGATTCGTACACTGATCTGGTCTGCATAGCTTCCCATCTTGAACAGATATCTAGTCCAGGTATATAGATCATTGCATTGCTGTGGTCTGCACAGGCCCTCCCCGTAATGGACAGATATTTAGTCCGGGTTTATACATTAATGCAGTGCTATGGCCTCCACGGATTCCTGTGCTGGACAGATAAATAGTCCAGGTTAATTGATCAATGCACTGCTGTGATCTTTAGAGCTCCCAGTACTGGACAGATATCTAGTCCGGAATTATTGATCAATGCACTGCGCTCGTCTGCACAGCTCGCCGTGCTGGACAGATATCTGCTCCGGATTTATAGATGAATGCAGTGCTGCGGTCTACACAGCTCCTGGTGTTGGACTGATATCAAAGCTGAGTTATTAGGTCAATGCACTCCGGTGGTCTGCACACGCCCCCCTCCAACCTCCCACCCCCGGTCCTGAACAGATACCTAATCCGAGTTTGTAGATCTCGACACTGCTGTCGTCTGATTAGCTCACTGTGCTGGACAGATATCTAGTGCGGGTTTATAGATGAATGCACTGCTGTGATCTGCACAGCTCCCCGTGCAACCTGATTTCTGGTTAAGGATTATTGATCAATTCACTGCTCTGGTCTGGACAGCTCCATGTGTTGGACTGATATCCAGTCTGGGCTTTTCGTTCAAAGCACTGCTGTGTTCTGCACAGATCCCCGTGCTGGCCAGACATTTAGTGCTGATTTATAGATCAATACACTACTATACTCTGCACAGCTCCCGGTGCTGGACAGATATCTACTCCGGGTTTATGGGTCAATGTACTGCTGTGATCGGAACAGCTTCTCGTGGAGGATGGATATCTTGTCGGGTTTATGGATTAGTGCACTGCTCTGGTCTGCACAGCTCCCTGTGCTGGTAAGATATTTAATTCGGATTTATAGATCAATACACTGCTGTGATCTGCACAGCTTCCCGTGTTGGATAGATATCTAGTCCGGGTTTATTGATTAGCGCAATGCTGTGGTCTGCACAGCTCCCCGTACTCGAGAGATAACTAATTCGGGTTTACAGATCAATGCACTGTTGTGGTCTGCTCAGCTCCATGTGCTGGACAGATGTTCAGTCCAGATTTATAGATCAATGCCCTGCTGTGGTCTGTATACCCCCGGTGAAGAACAGATATCAAGGCCGCGCTTATAGATCAATGCAATGCTGTGATCGGCACAGCATCTCTTTTTCTGTAGAATTCTGATCTGGGTTTATAGATTAGTGCACTTATCTGGTCTGCATAGCTTCCCATCCTGAACAGATATCTAGTCCAGGTTTATAGATCAATGCATTGCTGTGGTCTGCGCAGCCCCTCCCCGTTTTGGGCAGATATTTAGCCCGGGTTCATAAATCGATGCACTGCTACGGTCTCCACAGATCCCTGTGCTGGACAGATAAATAGTCTGGGTTTATTGATCAATGCACTGCGGTCGTCTGCACAGCTCGCTGTTCTGGACAGATATCTTGTCCGGCTTTATAGATGAATGCACTGCTGCGGTCTACACAGCTCCTAGTGCTGGACTGCTATGAAAGCCGGGTTTTTAATTCTATGCACTCTGGTTGTCTGCACACACACACGCACACACCCACCCCTCCGACCCCCGCTGCTGAACAGTTATCTAGTCGGGGTTTGTAGATCACTACACTGCTGCGGCCTGATCAGCTCCCTGTGCTGGACAGATATCTAGTGCGTGTTTATGGATGAATGCACTGCTGTGGTCTGCACAGTTCCCCGTGCTGGATAGATGTGTAGTCGAAGTTTATAGATCAATGCACTGCTGTGATCTGCACAGCTACCCTTGCTGGACAGATATCAAGGCCGGGTTTATACATCAATACGCTGCTTTGGTCAGCATACCTTCCGGTGCTGGACAGATATCCAGTCTAATTTTTTTGAATCAGTGAATTACTGTTGGCTGCACAGCTCCCC
>NW_025215372.1:0-38857 GCF_004010195.1 Chiloscyllium plagiosum
GACACAACATGCTGTCTCGAGCTCAGCTCTGGTTTAAAACAGGTAGGGGGTCACATCGTGAGGAAAACCAAAGAGACAGGTGAAGGCAAACAGAGCCTTCTCCAGCATGCTGTCTCGAGCTCAGCTCTGGTTTAAAACAGGTAGGGGGTCACATCGTGAGGAAAACCAAAGAGACAGGTGAAGGCAAACAGAGCCTTCTCCAGCATATCACAAAGATGACTTGACACTTGCCCTATGTTCACTTAAAGCAACTGGTCTGTTACCAGGAGCAGGATCCTGCATGCTCCCCATCTCTAAATTGGAGTAAAAAAATGTTGGAGATTCAATGGGCCTCAGTCCTATATTTCAGGGTGCTTTCTAACTCTGCTGAAACTACACACTGCCTTGTCCATTACCTGCCCAAATGAGCCCTTCCCAATCAGGGAGTCAATCTCATATCGCTCCATCCACTTCTCTCCATTCTTCACAATGTAATCGTAGTTATCATCATCGTAGCCATCATTGTAAATCTTTCTCTCCTTCTTGTTGCTGGAGTCGTCTGGGGGAACGTGCTGGGCGCGACGCTTTTTCTTGGCATAGTACACCTGCAGAATTCCAGAGACTGAGTCAGAGAAGGTGAAGACGAGGGGGGGGGGTGTGGGGAGCTACATCAATCACATTGCACCTTACAGAAACACCGATTAACTAACAGCTACATTTCCCCCATCCCAACATCTGCAAACAACACAAAAAAAAAGCAGATAGCAGGGCAAGCACCGAGAGGGACACAGTTTACTCAGAGATATTCATGGCTTCAGTCACTGGGCAAAAAGGTGGCAAATGGAGAATAACGTGAGAAATAGTGCAGTTGTTCATTTTCAAAGGGAGAACAAAAGAATGGAGTAATATTTAAATGCAGAAAGCTGCGACACAAAGGAACTCGTGTGGACTTGTGGACAAAACACAGAAAGCTGGCACACAGAGGCAGAAGGGAATCAGGAAAGCTAATGGGATGTTGGTCCTTATTCCAAGGGGGTGAAAGTATAACAGTAGGGAAGTCTCACTGCAACTGGACACGGTGCTGTAATACTGAGAGCTGTTCCCGTTGCCTTGTTTAAGGAAAGATGTCATTTCATTGGAGGCAGTTTCAGAGAGAGTTCACGAGGATGATCCCTGGGAATGGGGAGGGATTGGCTGATGAGCAAAGGCTAAATAAGTTGAAGTTTACAAGAAGAAATAATCTCGCAACAAAGAACCTTCCAGCACAGGAACAGGCCCTTCAGCCCCTCCAAGCCTGCGCCGATCCAAATCCTCTATCTAAACCTGTCGGCTATTTTCTAAGGATCTGTATCCCTTTGCTCCCTGCCCATCCATGTATCTGTCTAGGTACATCGTAAATGATGCTATTGTTCCCACCCCAACCACCTCCACTGGCAATGAGTTCCAGGCACCCACCATCCTCTGCGTAAAGAATTTTCCACACATATCTCCCTTAAACCTTTCCTCTCTCACTTTGAACTCATGACTCCTTGTAATTGAGTCCTCCACTCTGGGAAAAGGTTTCTTGTTCTCCGCCCTGTCTACATTTCTCGTGATTTTGTAGACCTCAATCAGGTCCCCCCCTCAACCGCTTTTTTTCTAATGAAAATAATCCTAACCTACTCAACCTCTCCTCAAACCTAGCGCCCTCCATACCAGGCAACATCCTGGTGAACCTCCTCTGCACCCTCCCCAAAGCATCCACATCCTTTAGGTAATGTGGCGACCAGAACTATACGCAATATTCCAAATGTGGCCAAACCAAAGTCTTACACAACTGTAACATGACCTGCCAACACTTGTACTCAATACCCTGTCCATTGAAGGAAAGCATGCCCAATGCCTTCTTGACCACTTTACTGACCTGCGTTGCCACCTTCAGGGAACAACAGACCTGAACACCCAGATCCCTCTGCACATCAGTTTTCCCCAGGACTTTTCCATTTACTGTATAGTTCGCTCTTGAATTGGATCTTTCAAAACGCATCACCTCGCATTTGTCTGAACTCCATCTGCCATTTCTCTGTCCAACTCTCCAATCTATCTATATTCTGCTGTATTCTCTAACAGTTCCCTTCACTATCTGCTACTCAACCAATCTTAGTGCCATTTGCAAACTTGCTAACGAGGCAACCTACACCTTCCTCCAAATCATTGATGTATATCAGATTCTTAAGAGGTTTGACAGGGTCAATGTTGAGAGGACGTTTCCCCTCACGGGAGAGTCTAGAACCAGTCTCAGAAATGAAGCAGCACCAATTTAAGACCGAGATCAGGAGAAATTTCTTCTTGACAGTATTTGGAACTCTTTGGCACAGAGTGTGCGCTGAGAGTCCTTGTGTATATTCAAAGCTGAGAGATTAGGGGACTCTTGATCAGTTGGGGAATCAAGGGTCATGGGGAAAGGGCAGGAACGTGGAGATGAGGCATGTTAGACCAGCCATGACCCTATTGAATAGTGGAGCCGACTCGAAGGGTCAAACAGCCTGGTCCTGTTCCTTATGGTCTCATGGTCTTCATCCCAAACTACAATCGCACCTTTATTTAACTGCCAACACAATGAGAGGAGCTGAAGGGCCAAGTGCTCACCTCATTAATGTGCTTGTACGTCTTTATCAAATCCACCGAGAGTTTTCTCAGAGGCGCCGTCCCAGGATCACGAAAACTAACTGGAATCCTCCTTTGTAAGATCGTCATGTCCGATAGCATCTGCAAAGACAGACAGCAGAGTTACAGGAATCCAGGGACTGGAAAGTTCTGGTTCCAACCTGCTGACACACTTGAAACAGGTTGGGGTTTTAGATTAGATTAGAATCCCCACAGTGTGGAAACAGGCCCTTTGGCCCAACAAGTTCACACCAACCCTCCGAAGAGCAACCAACCCAGACCCATTCCCCTACATTTACCCCTTCACCTAACACTACGGGCAATTTAGCATGGTCAATTCACCTAACCTGCACATTTTTGGACTGTGGGAGGAAACCGGAGCACCCGGAGGAAACCCACGCAGACACGGGGAGAATGCGCAAACTCCACAGTTGCCCAAGGTGGGAATTGAACCCGGGTCCCTGGCGCTGTGAGGCAGCAGTGCTAACCACTGTGCCACCATGCCACCCCTTTTTGCCATTTCCCCACCCAACTTTACAACTGATGTGGGGTGGGGGGGGGGGGGGGGGGGGAAGATTAGCAGGAAGGAGAAAGCACGTCGGTCTTTATTCAGTTAACTACAATACAAATTGGAATCAGACCTTCTTTTGAAGGGAAAACTTACTTGGCGACAAGAAAAAAGCACATGGACAAAAGGAAATTCATTGAGTAGAGGTCAGGGCAGAGAGGGGGATCAGGGCAACAGGGCCCACAAATGAAAGGCTTCCCTGGGTTAGAATAGGGAAAGGCCAGTCAGTACTGCGGCTCCAAACCAGAATCCAGTAACTGCTGCTGGGAAAGATGTCGACATTGGTGCAGCTCTGGGGCTCAACTAGCAAGCTGGCATTAACTGTCCCGCAAACAGTTTGACATTGTTTGATGAAGAGGGACAGGAAGGCAGCACATGCTTGCAAGGCAGTGTCTGTATTCCCAAGGTGAGCACAGTGAGACAGAGAGAGCGCGCGTGTATGTGCGTGAGAGAATGAAAGGGAGGCAGACAATCAGAGCATATCTGAACTTAGGCAGGAACCATTCTCCGGTCATGTATTTGGAACGTACTCGCTCACTGTGGTTTCCTCTCTGGTGGTCAGAGTTGGGTGCCCGGCCAGCGGTCACTCCCCAGTGATGTCCCTGCCGAACCTGCTGCAGTTCACACATGGGCTGCACGTTGCCAAGAGGCAGGTGGCCATGCTGGTTTGACATGCTGGGTTCAGCGGGGGTGAAGCCAAATGAGGCAGGCAAGCAGTGTTTGGAGGGGGGCTTGCATCCTGAGCTGGTCCCACCTGCAAACAAAACAAAGAAAAGCCAGTCATTCAGACATACGTCTACGTAGAATAATAGAGGAGCTGCATTCCTCTGATGCCTCTTCCCCCTCGGGATGTCATGATGCTTCACAGCAAATGAATGAACTCATTACAGAAAATTCTCTGTAGTAATGAAGGAAATGGTACAGACAATGCAGATACAGCAAGTGGCCAGGACAACCCAGGAGAGCAAATTGAGCTTCTGATTAATGTCTTAATTGAAATGACTGACAGTGTGGCGCTCCCTCAGCACTGACCCTCCGACAGTGCCCACTCCCTCAGCACTGACCCTCCGACAGTGCCCACTCCCTCAGCACTGACCCCCCGACAGTGCCCACTCCCTCAGCACTGACCCTCCGACAGTGCGGCACCATTGACGGCGATTACAGAGCAACCTGCGATCCCCATTGACGGCGATTACAGAGCAACCTGCGATCCCCATTGACGGCGATTACAGAGCAACCTGCGATCCCCATTGACGGCGATTACAGAGCAACCTGCGATCCCCATTGACGGCGATTACAGAGCAACCTGCGATCCCCATTGACGGCGATTACAGAGCAACCTGCGATCCCCATTGACGGCGATTACAGAGCAACCTGCGATCCCCATTGACGGCGATTACAGAGCAACCTGCGATCCCCATTGACGGCGATTACAGAGCAACCTGCGATCCCCATTGACGGCGATTACAGAGCAACCTGCGATCCCCATTGACGGCGATTACAGAGCAACCTGCGATCCCCATTGACGGCGATTACAGAGCAACCTGCGATCCCCATTGACGGCGATTACAGAGCAACCTGCGATCCCCATTGACGGCGATTACAGAGCAACCTGCGATCCCCATTGACGGCGATTACAGAGCAACCTGCGATCCCCATTGACGGCGATTACAGAGCAACCTGCGATCCCCATTGACGGCGATTACAGAGCAACCTGCGATCCCCATTGACGGCGATTACAGAGCAACCTGCGATCCCCATTGACGGCGATTACAGAGCAACCTGCGATCCCCATTGACGGCGATTACAGAGCAACCTGCGATCCCCATTGACGGCGATTACAGAGCAACCTGCGATCCCCATTGACGGCGATTACAGAGCAACCTGCGATCCCCATTGACGGCGATTACAGAGCAACCTGCGATCCCCATTGACGGCGATTACAGAGCAACCTGCGATCCCCATTGACGGCGATTACAGAGCAACCTGCGATCCCCATTGACGGCGATTACAGAGCAACCTGCGATCCCCATTGACGGCGATTACAGAGCAACCTGCGATCCCCATTGACGGCGATTACAGAGCAACCTGCGATCCCCATTGACGGCGATTACAGAGCAACCTGCGATCCCCATTGACGGCGATTACAGAGCAACCTGCGATCCCCATTGACGGCGATTACAGAGCAACCTGCGATCCCCATTGACGGCGATTACAGAGCAACCTGCGATCCCCATTGACGGCGATTACAGAGCAACCTGCGATCCCCATTGACGGCGATTACAGAGCAACCTGCGATCCCCATTGACGGCGATTACAGAGCAACCTGCGATCCCCATTGACGGCGATTACAGAGCAACCTGCGATCCCCATTGACGGCGATTACAGAGCAACCTGCGATCCCCATTGACGGCGATTACAGAGCAACCTGCGATCCCCATTGACGGCGATTACAGAGCAACCTGCGATCCCCATTGACGGCGATTACAGAGCAACCTGCGATCCCCATTGACGGCGATTACAGAGCAACCTGCGATCCCCATTGACGGCGATTACAGAGCAACCTGCGATCCCCATTGACGGCGATTACAGAGCAACCTGCGATCCCCATTGACGGCGATTACAGAGCAACCTGCGATCCCCATTGACGGCGATTACAGAGCAACCTGCGATCCCCATTGACGGCGATTACAGAGCAACCTGCGATCCCCATTGACGGCGATTACAGAGCAACCTGCGATCCCCATTGACGGCGATTACAGAGCAACCTGCGATCCCCATTGACGGCGATTACAGAGCAACCTGCGATCCCCATTGACGGCGATTACAGAGCAACCTGCGATCCCCATTGACGGCGATTACAGAGCAACCTGCGATCCCCATTGACGGCGATTACAGAGCAACCTGCGATCCCCATTGACGGCGATTACAGAGCAACCTGCGATCCCCATTGACGGCGATTACAGAGCAACCTGCGATCCCCATTGACGGCGATTACAGAGCAACCTGCGATCCCCATTGACGGCGATTACAGAGCAACCTGCGATCCCCATTGACGGCGATTACAGAGCAACCTGCGATCCCCATTGACGGCGATTACAGAGCAACCTGCGATCCCCATTGACGGCGATTACAGAGCAACCTGCGATCCCCATTGACGGCGATTACAGAGCAACCTGCGATCCCCATTGACGGCGATTACAGAGCAACCTGCGATCCCCATTGACGGCGATTACAGAGCAACCTGCGATCCCCATTGACGGCGATTACAGAGCAACCTGCGATCCCCATTGACGGCGATTACAGAGCAACCTGCGATCCCCATTGACGGCGATTACAGAGCAACCTGCGATCCCCATTGACGGCGATTACAGAGCAACCTGCGATCCCCATTGACGGCGATTACAGAGCAACCTGCGATCCCCATTGACGGCGATTACAGAGCAACCTGCGATCCCCATTGACGGCGATTACAGAGCAACCTGCGATCCCCATTGACGGCGATTACAGAGCAACCTGCGATCCCCATTGACGGCGATTACAGAGCAACCTGCGATCCCCATTGACGGCGATTACAGAGCAACCTGCGATCCCCATTGACGGCGATTACAGAGCAACCTGCGATCCCCATTGACGGCGATTACAGAGCAACCTGCGATCCCCATTGACGGCGATTACAGAGCAACCTGCGATCCCCATTGACGGCGATTACAGAGCAACCTGCGATCCCCATTGACGGCGATTACAGAGCAACCTGCGATCCCCATTGACGGCGATTACAGAGCAACCTGCGATCCCCATTGACGGCGATTACAGAGCAACCTGCGATCCCCATTGACGGCGATTACAGAGCAACCTGCGATCCCCATTGACGGCGATTACAGAGCAACCTGCGATCCCCATTGACGGCGATTACAGAGCAACCTGCGATCCCCATTGACGGCGATTACAGAGCAACCTGCGATCCCCATTGACGGCGATTACAGAGCAACCTGCGATCCCCATTGACGGCGATTACAGAGCAACCTGCGATCCCCATTGACGGCGATTACAGAGCAACCTGCGATCCCCATTGACGGCGATTACAGAGCAACCTGCGATCCCCATTGACGGCGATTACAGAGCAACCTGCGATCCCCATTGACGGCGATTACAGAGCAACCTGCGATCCCCATTGACGGCGATTACAGAGCAACCTGCGATCCCCATTGACGGCGATTACAGAGCAACCTGCGATCCCCATTGACGGCGATTACAGAGCAACCTGCGATCCCCATTGACGGCGATTACAGAGCAACCTGCGATCCCCATTGACGGCGATTACAGAGCAACCTGCGATCCCCATTGACGGCGATTACAGAGCAACCTGCGATCCCCATTGACGGCGATTACAGAGCAACCTGCGATCCCCATTGACGGCGATTACAGAGCAACCTGCGATCCCCATTGACGGCGATTACAGAGCAACCTGCGATCCCCATTGACGGCGATTACAGAGCAACCTGCGATCCCCATTGACGGCGATTACAGAGCAACCTGCGATCCCCATTGACGGCGATTACAGAGCAACCTGCGATCCCCATTGACGGCGATTACAGAGCAACCTGCGATCCCCATTGACGGCGATTACAGAGCAACCTGCGATCCCCATTGACGGCGATTACAGAGCAACCTGCGATCCCCATTGACGGCGATTACAGAGCAACCTGCGATCCCCATTGACGGCGATTACAGAGCAACCTGCGATCCCCATTGACGGCGATTACAGAGCAACCTGCGATCCCCATTGACGGCGATTACAGAGCAACCTGCGATCCCCATTGACGGCGATTACAGAGCAACCTGCGATCCCCATTGACGGCGATTACAGAGCAACCTGCGATCCCCATTGACGGCGATTACAGAGCAACCTGCGATCCCCATTGACGGCGATTACAGAGCAACCTGCGATCCCCATTGACGGCGATTACAGAGCAACCTGCGATCCCCATTGACGGCGATTACAGAGCAACCTGCGATCCCCATTGACGGCGATTACAGAGCAACCTGCGATCCCCATTGACGGCGATTACAGAGCAACCTGCGATCCCCATTGACGGCGATTACAGAGCAACCTGCGATCCCCATTGACGGCGATTACAGAGCAACCTGCGATCCCCATTGACGGCGATTACAGAGCAACCTGCGATCCCCATTGACGGCGATTACAGAGCAACCTGCGATCCCCATTGACGGCGATTACAGAGCAACCTGCGATCCCCATTGACGGCGATTACAGAGCAACCTGCGATCCCCATTGACGGCGATTACAGAGCAACCTGCGATCCCCATTGACGGCGATTACAGAGCAACCTGCGATCCCCATTGACGGCGATTACAGAGCAACCTGCGATCCCCATTGACGGCGATTACAGAGCAACCTGCGATCCCCATTGACGGCGATTACAGAGCAACCTGCGATCCCCATTGACGGCGATTACAGAGCAACCTGCGATCCCCATTGACGGCGATTACAGAGCAACCTGCGATCCCCATTGACGGCGATTACAGAGCAACCTGCGATCCCCATTGACGGCGATTACAGAGCAACCTGCGATCCCCATTGACGGCGATTACAGAGCAACCTGCGATCCCCATTGACGGCGATTACAGAGCAACCTGCGATCCCCATTGACGGCGATTACAGAGCAACCTGCGATCCCCATTGACGGCGATTACAGAGCAACCTGCGATCCCCATTGACGGCGATTACAGAGCAACCTGCGATCCCCATTGACGGCGATTACAGAGCAACCTGCGATCCCCATTGACGGCGATTACAGAGCAACCTGCGATCCCCATTGACGGCGATTACAGAGCAACCTGCGATCCCCATTGACGGCGATTACAGAGCAACCTGCGATCCCCATTGACGGCGATTACAGAGCAACCTGCGATCCCCATTGACGGCGATTACAGAGCAACCTGCGATCCCCATTGACGGCGATTACAGAGCAACCTGCGATCCCCATTGACGGCGATTACAGAGCAACCTGCGATCCCCATTGACGGCGATTACAGAGCAACCTGCGATCCCCATTGACGGCGATTACAGAGCAACCTGCGATCCCCATTGACGGCGATTACAGAGCAACCTGCGATCCCCATTGACGGCGATTACAGAGCAACCTGCGATCCCCATTGACGGCGATTACAGAGCAACCTGCGATCCCCATTGACGGCGATTACAGAGCAACCTGCGATCCCCATTGACGGCGATTACAGAGCAACCTGCGATCCCCATTGACGGCGATTACAGAGCAACCTGCGATCCCCATTGACGGCGATTACAGAGCAACCTGCGATCCCCATTGACGGCGATTACAGAGCAACCTGCGATCCCCATTGACGGCGATTACAGAGCAACCTGCGATCCCCATTGACGGCGATTACAGAGCAACCTGCGATCCCCATTGACGGCGATTACAGAGCAACCTGCGATCCCCATTGACGGCGATTACAGAGCAACCTGCGATCCCCATTGACGGCGATTACAGAGCAACCTGCGATCCCCATTGACGGCGATTACAGAGCAACCTGCGATCCCCATTGACGGCGATTACAGAGCAACCTGCGATCCCCATTGACGGCGATTACAGAGCAACCTGCGATCCCCATTGACGGCGATTACAGAGCAACCTGCGATCCCCATTGACGGCGATTACAGAGCAACCTGCGATCCCCATTGACGGCGATTACAGAGCAACCTGCGATCCCCATTGACGGCGATTACAGAGCAACCTGCGATCCCCATTGACGGCGATTACAGAGCAACCTGCGATCCCCATTGACGGCGATTACAGAGCAACCTGCGATCCCCATTGACGGCGATTACAGAGCAACCTGCGATCCCCATTGACGGCGATTACAGAGCAACCTGCGATCCCCATTGACGGCGATTACAGAGCAACCTGCGATCCCCATTGACGGCGATTACAGAGCAACCTGCGATCCCCATTGACGGCGATTACAGAGCAACCTGCGATCCCCATTGACGGCGATTACAGAGCAACCTGCGATCCCCATTGACGGCGATTACAGAGCAACCTGCGATCCCCATTGACGGCGATTACAGAGCAACCTGCGATCCCCATTGACGGCGATTACAGAGCAACCTGCGATCCCCATTGACGGCGATTACAGAGCAACCTGCGATCCCCATTGACGGCGATTACAGAGCAACCTGCGATCCCCATTGACGGCGATTACAGAGCAACCTGCGATCCCCATTGACGGCGATTACAGAGCAACCTGCGATCCCCATTGACGGCGATTACAGAGCAACCTGCGATCCCCATTGACGGCGATTACAGAGCAACCTGCGATCCCCATTGACGGCGATTACAGAGCAACCTGCGATCCCCATTGACGGCGATTACAGAGCAACCTGCGATCCCCATTGACGGCGATTACAGAGCAACCTGCGATCCCCATTGACGGCGATTACAGAGCAACCTGCGATCCCCATTGACGGCGATTACAGAGCAACCTGCGATCCCCATTGACGGCGATTACAGAGCAACCTGCGATCCCCATTGACGGCGATTACAGAGCAACCTGCGATCCCCATTGACGGCGATTACAGAGCAACCTGCGATCCCCATTGACGGCGATTACAGAGCAACCTGCGATCCCCATTGACGGCGATTACAGAGCAACCTGCGATCCCCATTGACGGCGATTACAGAGCAACCTGCGATCCCCATTGACGGCGATTACAGAGCAACCTGCGATCCCCATTGACGGCGATTACAGAGCAACCTGCGATCCCCATTGACGGCGATTACAGAGCAACCTGCGATCCCCATTGACGGCGATTACAGAGCAACCTGCGATCCCCATTGACGGCGATTACAGAGCAACCTGCGATCCCCATTGACGGCGATTACAGAGCAACCTGCGATCCCCATTGACGGCGATTACAGAGCAACCTGCGATCCCCATTGACGGCGATTACAGAGCAACCTGCGATCCCCATTGACGGCGATTACAGAGCAACCTGCGATCCCCATTGACGGCGATTACAGAGCAACCTGCGATCCCCATTGACGGCGATTACAGAGCAACCTGCGATCCCCATTGACGGCGATTACAGAGCAACCTGCGATCCCCATTGACGGCGATTACAGAGCAACCTGCGATCCCCATTGACGGCGATTACAGAGCAACCTGCGATCCCCATTGACGGCGATTACAGAGCAACCTGCGATCCCCATTGACGGCGATTACAGAGCAACCTGCGATCCCCATTGACGGCGATTACAGAGCAACCTGCGATCCCCATTGACGGCGATTACAGAGCAACCTGCGATCCCCATTGACGGCGATTACAGAGCAACCTGCGATCCCCATTGACGGCGATTACAGAGCAACCTGCGATCCCCATTGACGGCGATTACAGAGCAACCTGCGATCCCCATTGACGGCGATTACAGAGCAACCTGCGATCCCCATTGACGGCGATTACAGAGCAACCTGCGATCCCCATTGACGGCGATTACAGAGCAACCTGCGATCCCCATTGACGGCGATTACAGAGCAACCTGCGATCCCCATTGACGGCGATTACAGAGCAACCTGCGATCCCCATTGACGGCGATTACAGAGCAACCTGCGATCCCCATTGACGGCGATTACAGAGCAACCTGCGATCCCCATTGACGGCGATTACAGAGCAACCTGCGATCCCCATTGACGGCGATTACAGAGCAACCTGCGATCCCCATTGACGGCGATTACAGAGCAACCTGCGATCCCCATTGACGGCGATTACAGAGCAACCTGCGATCCCCATTGACGGCGATTACAGAGCAACCTGCGATCCCCATTGACGGCGATTACAGAGCAACCTGCGATCCCCATTGACGGCGATTACAGAGCAACCTGCGATCCCCATTGACGGCGATTACAGAGCAACCTGCGATCCCCATTGACGGCGATTACAGAGCAACCTGCGATCCCCATTGACGGCGATTACAGAGCAACCTGCGATCCCCATTGACGGCGATTACAGAGCAACCTGCGATCCCCATTGACGGCGATTACAGAGCAACCTGCGATCCCCATTGACGGCGATTACAGAGCAACCTGCGATCCCCATTGACGGCGATTACAGAGCAACCTGCGATCCCCATTGACGGCGATTACAGAGCAACCTGCGATCCCCATTGACGGCGATTACAGAGCAACCTGCGATCCCCATTGACGGCGATTACAGAGCAACCTGCGATCCCCATCGACGCTGCGACGGCAATTACAGAGCATCCTGCGATCAGCAGCGACGGCGATTACAGAGCAACATGCGATCAGCATCGACACCGCGATAGCGATTACAGAGCAACATGCGATCAGCACTGACACAGTGACAGCGATTACAGAGCAACCTGCAATCAGCAGCGACAGCGATTACAGAGCAACCTGCGATCAGCATCGACACCGCGACAGCGATTACAGAGCAACATGCGATCAGCATCGACACCGCCATAGCGATTACAGAGCAACATGCGATCAGCACTGACACAGTGACAGCGATTACAGAGCAACCTGCGATCAGCAGCAACAGCGATTACAGAGCAACATGCGGTCAGCATCGACACAGTGACGGCGATTACAGAGCAACCTGCGATCCCCATCGACGGCGATTACAGAGCAACCTGCGATCAGCAGCGACGGTAATTACACAGCAACATGCGATCAACATCGAATCAACAAATTTCCTCATTCTGAGGAAGAGTCACCGGACCCGAAACATTAACTCTGATTTCTCTTCACAGATGCTGCCAGACCTGCTGAGCTTTTTCAACAAGTTCTGTTTTTGTTTCTGATTCACAGCATCTGCAGTTCTTTTGGTTAAGATTCTTAGGGGACTTGACAGGGTAGATGTAGAGAAGTTGTTTCCCCTCGTGGAAGAGTCTAGGACCAGAATGAAGAACCTTTTCAGAATACAGAATCACCTATTTAAGACAGAAATTCGGAAGAATATTTTTTCTTTCAGAGGGTAGTGAATCTGTGCAATTCTTTACTGCAAACAGCTGAAGAGCATCATTAAGTATATATATAGGCTGAGTCAGACAGAATTTTAATCAGGAAGGGAATGAAGGATTATGGGGAAAAGGCAGGAGAGTGAAGTTGATGAGTAATAGATTAGTCACAATCTTATTGAATGGCAACATAGGCTCAATTGGCCAAATGAGATACCTTTGCTCCTTCAAACTTATGGAGATGGAGGCGGATGGGGCAGGCTCAGAGTCGTGAAGGAATCAGAACATAGCTACAATGGGCTGAATGGACCTCCTGTGCTACATTGTTCCATGATCTTGAGCCTACAATAGTTTCATGGTACACAATGGTACCATTTCCAGCCCTTCCCAGCAAGCACACATCAACAGTGAGCAGGCATGTTCAAAGGTAACTTTCAAATTCAGATCCACACCTTTGTGGTGAAGCACAGATACACAGTTGAGCTTAATGAGCCATGTTTGTAGTGAGACGCCAATGGAGTGAACACATTCTGAACCATTGGTGGAGGTGTTCCATCAGAAACATCAGTGAGCCCCATGTTCCTCTGAACTCTCCCCCTGGCAGATGAAGGGTTTTCTTTCAGTGATCCTAACATTGGTCAGTCTGGTTTCTAGTAGGGAAGAGATGTCACGTGTCCAGCCAACGGAATTTCGTGTCAATGAGAGCAGTCTCACACACATTAGCAACCAGCAGTCGATCAGTCTGGAACGTGTGCTCCTGACATCCCATGCCACCTTTTATTTTGCTGGATGTTTGGTTTGATTGGGTCCTCTCCAAGAAGCCAGTGAAATATCTGGACCAGCTTACCCAGCTTGAGGTGGACGATGACTGACCAGCGGGGCGAGATTGTTTCTCCTACCATAGGCAGCACAAAGCAGCCATTTTGGATGTAGGTTTGCTCGGTGAGCTGAAAAGGTTCACTTCCATGCATTTCGTTACCTTACTAGGTAACATCTTCAGTGGGCCTCATGCGAAGCAATGCTGAAAAATTCCTGCTTTCTATTTATATGTTCGGGTTTACAGTCACAGAGTCATAAAGGTGTACAGCGTGGAAACAGACCCTTTGGTCCAACCCGTCCATGCCGACCAGATATTCCAACCCAATCTAGTCCCACCTGCCAGCGCCCGGCCCATATCCCTCCAAACCCTTCCTATTCATAAAACCATCCAAATGCCTCTTAAATGTTGCAATTGTACCAGCCTCCACCACTTCCTTCTGGCAGCTCATTTCATACACGTACCATCCTCTGGGTGAAAAAGTTGCCCCTTAGATCTCCTTTATATCCTTCCCCTCTCACCCTAAACCTATGCCCCCTAGTCCTGGACTCCCCCACCCCAGGGAGTACAGCTACAACATGACCTCAATACTCTGACCAATAAAGGAAAGCATACCAAACACCTTCTTCACTATCCTATCTACCTGCAACTCCACTTTCAAGGAGCTATGAACCTGCAGTTTCTTTGGGTTGATGTCATTTCCTGTGGTGAACCTCCTGTTCCTTTTCTCGGAGTGGTAGATGGGGTCTAACTCGATGTGTTTGTTCGTAGAGTTCAGGTTGGAATGCCATGCTTCTAGGAATTCTAGCAGACAAAGCAGGTCCAGAAAGCCTAGCCACTCTCCCCTACATCAAAGACATCTTGGAAATGACTGCCAGATTACTCAGACCCCTTGGCATCATGGTAGCCCACAAACCCACCAACACAATAAAACAGCAGCTAATGAAGTTGAAAGACCCTGTACAGACAATGAGCAAAACTAATGCCATTTACAAAATACCGTGCAAGGACTGTAACAAACACTACATTGGACAAACAGGCAGAAAACTAGCCACCAGGATACATGAACACCAACTAGCCACAAAAAGACACGACCCTCTCTCACTAGTATCCTCACATACCGATAAGGAAGGACACCACTTCGACTGGGACAACACATCCATCCTAGGACAAGCCAAAGAAAGCCACGCACAAGAATTCCTAGAAGCATGGTATTCCAACCGGAACTCTCCCAACAAACACATCAAGTTAGACCCCATCTACCACCCCCCACCAAGAAAAGGAACAGGAAGTGACATCACCACAGGAAATAACGTCACCACAGGAAATGACATCACAAACCCAAACATATACATAGAAAGCAGTAATTTTTCAGCATTGCTTCACATGAGGCCCACTGAAGATGTTACCTAGTAAGGTAACAAAACATCTGGAAATGAACCTCCAAGCTCAGTGAGCAAACCTACATCCAAAACCTCAACCTGAGCTACAAATCTTCTCAAAACTCACATCCATTCTCACCCTCACCTGAGCTGTAAGTGCCATCTCCCGTGTTGCGTTAATGCTCTGTGAAAGTCTGAATAAACCTTAGAGATGCTGGGCTGCCCGGACTTATGGAGCCCTCTCTTAAACTGCCTGGTCAAGTCCAAGGCATTCTATCTTTAGCACCAGCTTGATTGCAGAAGTTGCATTAAGATCCACCTTCCATACCATGAATTAATTACAACCTCAGCTAGATTAGTGCAAAACGCAAGTCGTAATCACCATTTATACCATCAGGAAATATCTGCCCACCTGGAGTTCATAATAAGCAGCACACCATTTCAAAGACGTGAGGATTGCACACAAGCTGATGTGGAGATTTGGACCGATCAAACTACTGCACCCCTTTCCCAGATCACCCCGTCTGCCCAGTCAGCTTTCTCCTAGTGTGAGAGGGGTAGTACTGACTGGCGTTTGTTAACAAGAATCTTAAACTCTCCCCCATCCATCTGCCCACTGAGCAGCAAGTCCACAGAGATGTCACCTTCCTGATGTGGTGCTGGAGGGTGAAAGGACAGCATCTGTAGGGGCAGGAGGGAATGAGCAGCCAGTCAAAGTGGAGCAAAGGTGATGGAAGATGAAGGAATGCTCCATGACAGCAGAGAACAGAGCAGTGATGTGTTTGTTAGAAGGTGGAGGAACTCGCAATAACATGGCAAACTCAGGAGACAGTGCAGTCAAAGGTCAGGGCCAGGGACTCTCTAAACCAAAGGGAATATTCTGTGTTTAACTAGTTTTAGAGATCTCAGTAGGGTCTTGGGCTGAAAGGCAGCCATAGACCTGAGAGACATGGAACAAGGGCACGAGGGAGACAGAGTGGGGCAGGACAGAGACGGGTCGGCTGGATGTGGGGGAGTGCAAGATAGGGGTTGCAGGGAGTGACAGAGGTGGACAGACAATGACGGCAGGATGGCAGGGAACAAGGATACGGGGGACAAACCTTTTAGGAATTCCAAAGGTGACAGGCATATGCAGGTGTGAAAAAACTTGGTGGATGCACGAAAGTGAGTGAAACAGAGAAAGGTGGACACAATCCATGGCAGTCAGAGGCAGATAAATAAACACACATTGAGTGTGGCCAAGAAAGAGTGCAGAATTCTGAAGTCAGGGGTAAGAGGCAGGCAGAGACGGACTGAAAGAAACAAGAGTGATGGGAGTGGAACACAGACACTTTGAGGGATGGATGGAGAGGGAAGAGTTACATTCAAAAGCAAACCAGCACTAATTTATATCCTGTACTTAGAGCACTGACAGACATCACATAACGTGGCAAAACAGTTAGAATTTTACAGTTATCAGCTGCAGACTATTTCTGGACAAACCAAACATCATAACCAGTCATCCTTGTGTATGTGTGTCATCCACACACCACCAATTTCCACAGCCCCATTGCTCAGAACCCCTCCATTAGCAAGTGGCATGGAAGATATTTTATAACATTGAGATGTTTACGGAAAGCGGCGTCCTTTCAGTTTCCAGTTTGGACACCAATGCCCAGTGACTCGAGCAGGTTAACAGAGTCCCCATCTCAGCATATTGAACCCGGGAACAGGCAGAGTTCAGCTGTGAGGGAGTGTGCCTAAAGCAGCCATCCAGCTGGTTCAGTGCAGCAGACACACTCCAGGACACCAAGTTTCCTACAACCAAAGGAGAGCCTTTAAAGAATATACTCATTATTCATAATTACAAAACTCCTAAAGCCCAACTCTCGAATCCCTTCAGATTTATACTAGTGTAGAGCAGCCAACCACCCTGCCTTGCCTTTCCCAAATGTCCATTCATCGAATGTGGCCCTTACCACTCAGTCTGTGGACTCTGGGGTCTGTATGCAGGTTCCAAAAGCAAATTCCTAAGACTTGCCTCCTCCCAAACTCCAGTCACTAACCTCCACACCCCAACAAAAGCAAGATCAGGAGCAGGAGGTTTAGGGGAGGGGATTTGAGAAAGTACTCTGGAAAATTTGAGGAAACATTACTTCACTCATCAGGCGGTATCTGAAACACAGCCTGAAAGAGCAGTAGAGGCAGGAACCACCACAACATTTAAGAAATATTTAGAGTCAAAATCCTGGAATTCCCTCCCTCAGGAACATTGTGGGTCTACCCTACAGCACGTGGAATGCAGTGGTTCAAGAAGGCAGCTCACCCCCGCCT
Source organism: Chiloscyllium plagiosum (assembly GCF_004010195.1). Classification (NCBI taxonomy): domain Eukaryota; kingdom Metazoa; phylum Chordata; class Chondrichthyes; order Orectolobiformes; family Hemiscylliidae; genus Chiloscyllium; species Chiloscyllium plagiosum. The sequence goes on from NW_025215372.1 coordinate 17,725, forward strand.
TCTCAAGGGGAGCAACTAGGGACGGGCAATAAATATTGGCCAGCCAGCAACACCCACATCCCACAAACAAATTTTACAAAAAAATTGGAAAAAGATAATTGGAAAGTTCAAGACTGCAGGCCAAGTGCTGGAAAACAAGACTAAAGTGGATAGATCTTTGCTTGATGACCAGCCTGGACATGATGTGCCAAAGGCTTCTTTCTGTGCTGTAAGACTCAAGATTCTCGAGAGCCTCACACAGCACAGGCAAGTAAATGCTGCAACCTGCCCAATATGTGTGGCCTCATGATTTATCTGAAAATGCACATTCACAGTTCAAGTTGTTCTCTGGTTCTCCCTGTACCGTACCCAACGCCTACAAGCACTAAGATTTAATCTGAATAGTCTGCAACTGTCAGACAGCAACAATTTGCTCTTCCAACTAACCCTTACTTCTGCAGAATCCCCTTTGCTCCTCATCCAAACTCAGATTGTGTGCTCCTTTGGCAACTCCTCCCCCGCCACCCCCCCCCCACCACCCAACAAAGTAGTAGAGCATAAGGAAAGGTCAACTTATTTACGTTGCTATTGGTTAGAACAGAACAGTATTTCCTGACCCACTAGTTGAAGACAGGAGTAAGCAGAAGAGGATTAGAAGGACACAACTGGGAAAAGTGAAGAAACGGAGTGGGGAGGAAGAGACAAGAGGAAGGGCAGGCTAGGCAGAGTGTGCGCAAAAGACAAACACAGGAACATGAAAAGAGAGAACACCCGAGAACTCAGGACGATGGAGTTCGAGTAGCCAGTTAGCCCTTCAAACCCTATTCCACTACTCAACAAAAACAACAAAGACGTGAAACAAAGCTGAGAAACTGCACAAAGGAAAAAGTGGAAACATCCGACCCCTTCTCCTGAGAGGGGTAACCCAGACAAAAGAGGAAGAAACTGACTCTCAGCATCAATCCTGAGAATTCTGTGTGTTTCAACAAGGAACGGTTTTCCGGCAGGAACACAAAGTAAAGAAGTGCTTCCACGCTGCACCAGAGAGGGTACCAGGAAGGTGTGATGTACAGGAAAGATCTGATCAGGATATGGGAGTAAAAATGCAGTGTATCTGGCTGCATTCCAGTACAGCACCAACAGTGGACACAACAGCTACACTATATTAACTGATTAGTCAGCTAATGAACACATCCACCCAAACAGGAAGTGAGGGCCTTATCAGTGTTAATACTGAGACTGTCTGCTGCTTAATGGAAAGCCCATTAACACTGGCACACTGATGGCTTTAAAAAGGTCTTGAGATGGCTGGTTCAGGGCAGTATTCTTTCCGCAAATACTGACCTATATTGATGCAGCAGCTTTGTCAGCACAAGGTGCTGCATTTCTAAATTAAACCTGACCCTAGCCACACATGAATGTATTCAGTCAGAGGCCCAAAAGCCTCATCAAAGAGGCCAATTTTAAGAACCATGATGAGAGAGAAGAGAGGTTTAAGGGAGCTTAAAGACAAGAGATTTCAAAACACAGCAGCCAATGACAGAGTGAAAGAAATCAGGATTGGCATACTCAAGAGACTAGAATTGGAATACAGCGGAGATCCCAGAGGAAGTTACAGAGATAGGAAGGGCGTACAGGCTGGAGGAAGATACAAAGATTGGAAGTGGGGCAAGGGGAATTATGTACAGACTGGAGAAAAATACAGAGGTAGGGATAGATATAGGGACTGGAGGAGGTGACAGAGATAGTGAAGGCGATGGAGATGGAAATAGATAACTCTGTAATGGCATTAATTCACAACAGGAAAATCATCGCAGGGTGAATGCAACATCAAGACTGCAAACAAACTAACTTAATCGCAGCTTTGGAGAAGTCTGGAGTCGATAGCTTGGGAAGAAAGATTGTGCTGGGGACCAAAAGCAGTTTTCCTAATATTTAACTGGAAGACATTCTATACACTGAATGTGGGATAAACAGTTTGCTAACGTAGCAAGAGTACAGCAGGGAGTCGAGTGAGCTAGTGCTGAGGTACTGCTACGTCAGAGTACATAAGAAACCTGGCACTGTTTTCAGACAATGGACCGGATGATGTAGGCGAGATATATGAGGGGGCCAAGGATACAGCCTCAATCATTAATTCTTAGGGAGCAGGTGATTTACTGTAAAACTGAAGACTGCCTGCACTCTGCCATCACAACAGCATCATGTATAAAGGCTTCCTGTGACACTGGGCAGCTCAGACCACACTTCATTTGCAGAGGTAGCACTCCTTGTTGTTAACAAGAGAAAAGGAACTGGATGCACAATGCGCTCACCCCATTTGTCAGAATAGCACTCACTGGAGATATCCAGGCCTGTGATGGGCCCTTCACACCATACCCCCATAGGAGCTGCAAAAACTGACACTTACAGGTGAAGTGGACACCATAGTACCATGAAGTGATCGAAAACACACATCACAATCTTCTCACTCAGATCACACCTTCATACTTAGCCAGTAGCGTCTATACAGGGCTACACTCTCAGACATGTCTATCATAGACCCCATAGAAGACCAGCAGTGGAATGGCCTGGGGCAGAGCTTCCTGGCAGGAACAACTCTGTTGGCGCTCCAACTACGTTCTGTTCACCTCTCAAACTTTGGAAAGATAATTCCAGGAAATGACCTCTCAGGGAAACAACCATCCAAAGTTACAGCAACATTTACAACATCACTAAGAATCACAGCTACTGTCAGGCATTATCCATTGCCCAGTACCTGAACAACCAGCAACTCTGGCTGATCTCCTCTCTCTCTCTCTCTCTCTCTCTAACCCAGGGATGACTGGACAGTGTTTAGGACAGGAACTCCCAGCAGAGTTGCACATAGCAGACGAATATAAATATTCTTTGCCCCTGCCATCCATCTGGGAGGACCATGGTCTTTCTACTCCCTCCCACATCTCTCTATTGCCTGTGTCATTCGAACATTGTGTTTGGCTGTCAGCCCTGTACCAGCAGACCTGATCTACAGTGTCACTGATAAATCTTTGTTCTGATGATCTGCTCTGACCGTCAAATTCTCCAATCCTGTGAGGGGCCACATATACCCTCCTTTTTTTTTGTCAATAACCTAGAACAATTTTTGGACGACATTTTCAGATTGTGTCTCTTCTCAGTTTTTAAAATATTTCCTGTTCACTTGCTGATTCTACCTTTGGGTAATAAGTATCTGGCAAGCGGAGAGGGCGGTTAAGTGAACAGAACTCCTAAAGCCCCACCCACCCCACCTCTCCTGGCGAGAAGCATACCCTGACCCCAACGTTAACACACTCTCTCTTACCGCGAGACCAACCCCCTCACTCAGTCCTCTGCCGCAGGCCATAGTGAGAAGTATAGAATCTGCCTGACGGGTCTCACAAACTGGTACCAGACCATCCACTTGTGCCCACTGGTGGGCTACCAGAGAGACATGTTTGTATCAAAACGGTTTCTACACCAACACTGCAAGTGAACGGTGTCCTAAAGCAGTGACATTGTCTGCTCTATGTCTCCTGGGATAAGTGTATGAAGCCATGTTAACTGCGTCACCATTTGATTTATTATTTAAAATGAGGTTGTCTAATCATAAAGCTCTGTTACAAGATGGAAGCATTAACAGTTCGGATTGCTGAATACCAAATCTCTGGAATTGGATGGCACAGAATCGGCACAGAGACCCATTCACCTGGCAATGCAGCATGCCGCCTGGAGTCTTCGCCCTGACAGCTAGAGACCGGTGCAGTCTCTACCCAGGATGACCAAACCACAAGAATTCAGCAGTGTCCTAGAAGGGCCCCCACTACCCGGCTGTCAGGATGGGCTGAATCATAGCCACAGTGGACTAGATCGAGGAGGCAGCCTTCACTAAAGCACCAGACATATGAGGCCAGGATTGAACGGCTCAGGGAGGCAGTATATTAGTTGCAAACAATCAGCACGCCTCACTCCTTTACCACTTGAACCAGGAAGGAGGATCACAATCAATAATACAAGAAAGGAAGCACTGTCCCCACTGACTCCTCAAGGCAACAGGGTGGGAAACATCAATGCAGTTTGCAAGCTGGAGAAATGGAAGGACAGTGATTCACTGCTGGTTAGACAAGTAACATGGGAACTATTTATTCCAGGACCCACACTGCTCAACAGTACTCAGACAATACAACAGTTAACCCTCGAGTTAAATCTCCAAATCATAAATCCATCTCCTAACACAGTACTGGGACTCACTATGATAGACCTGTATCTGTTAAGACAGCCCCTCAGCCGGATGAACATCTGCAAGCCCTTTCTACACAGGCCGAGTTGGAAAGACCAGTACTTCCAATGGAGAGTCGTGGACACAGTCACACACCCAGTATGGAAACACTGGTGACATTCCTGAATAAACACCACCCCCCCACACTTCCCCAAGCCCCCAGCACAGGCAGAGCATACTAACTTCGAGAGGCCTTCTTGCTGCAGTGGGTGGCAGGCAGGTAACAAATGGGATCCTGCTTAATCCATTCTGACTGTAGGGCAGCCAGCATGCTGGGGGGAGACTGTTCAACTTCACTGGCGGAGGTGATCACCATTGGAACTAGCTTGGCACAGTAGGGACAGCTGCAGAAAACACAATGTGGGCCTGTTAGGCTTCACAAATCAGCGACAACCAAAAAGGGAGCAAGACCGAAAGAACAATCCTGCACGATGGAGTGAGCACTGAATGGAGGTGCCTTCGACCAGACTGGGAGATTCAGCCAAGTGTGGAACTACAGAAACATTGGACAGCAACTCCCACAGCAGAAACTTCAAATGATGAGCGAGCTGGTGAGAGCAGTGACCAGGATCTGGATGTTGAACAGCCACAGTGGGTGGAAGCTGAGAGCAGCAAGTGGCCAGACAGATGCTGCAGGTAAATAAATACTCAAGTCGATATAATCCCTTCAATATTTGTCCATGGGAAGTTATCACATTGTAATGTACATCCAATGTTCCCCCAAGAATCACAAAAAGATTGAAAATTTCCACTAAAATGAAACGGAAGGAGTCCAAAGGCTGCTCAGCTGCTTCAGGTTTGAAAAGGATCTGTAGGTTCAAAGTCAGACAAAGTTGCTGAAATGACCTTGTAGGAGGCGAGGTGAACAGTTCTTATCCAATATCTTGTATGCCCACAGGGGTCAGGTTCCTGTCTCTAACTTTGACAAGCAATGTGAAAAGTGGGCTGCTTGCTGCTAATTCTCGGGTCCTCCTTTTGCTCCGATGTTGGGCAGTAGAGGGGTTTTGTATGTGGTGTGTGTGTGAACTAGACAAGAGGCACGAGTTTAAATGTCCTCTCTTCGGCTAATATATCCCAGAAACGACACGCTCACGTCAGAGGCCAGCTTCTTTTTCTACCTGCGCTGCCACAGCCCCCTTACTATCAGGGCGAACCTCTGCACCCACCGAAATAAAACAATTTAACACAAGGCCCCCCTCCTCCAGTTCAGGGGCCGAGTGACTTTCTCTGGGCCTGTCCTCGCACACACACGGCTTGTCAAGGTAGGAAGCACCAGGAGATGGGTTCCCAGTTGCTTCGGAGAAGATAGGGGCCCCCGTTTGTCACAGCAAAGCTTTCTACACCTCCGTTTGCTATTGTAGACTTGTCTCGGTGCAATTCAGCTGGTGTCGATCTCTCGGGAAGGGAGGGTAAGGAGGACGCGGACGCTCCAGTGAAACCTCCACCGTCTCCGAGCTGAAAACCCAACCTGATGACAGGTTGCCCAAGTTGCTCACGGGTGGGGTGGAGAAAGTTCCCAGTCAGTCAGCGGCTCAAGGAGTAAGTGGCGGTCACCCCCGGAGCAGTAGCAAGGAAACACACACACACAGACAGAAAGATACAGGGAGAGACAGCTTGCACTAGTCCGGAACCCAGAGAAGGGTGGGTGGGAAAGAGCCGGGATTAAAAGAAAAAGTTCCTCTTCTTTCTCCCCCGACGCCCGTTCTGCACAGGAGCGTGTTCAAACAGTTGGTGGGGTTTAAAGGCTATCAGTTGTCTTGGCTGTTAGGTCGCAGGAGCTGCTGCTTCCATTGTATTCCTGCTCCGGGCTGCTTACTGGTATCCATTTCCATTCCATCTCCCTGCATTGCTTCGGTTCTACCCAGGGAAGGGAGGGGAACGGTGCGACTTTCTTCAAACTTGCTTGCTTATTATAAAAAAGAATCTCCAGCTGGATGGGGACACTCCCTTTGGGTCTCCGTTCTCTCTCTCTGTCCTCAACGTCTCTTGCAGCCCCGGCACAGCCTGCGGGTGGATGGGAGGGTGCGGGTAAACTTCTTTTAATCCGTATGGGAAGGAGTTCCCTCTGGCTGCCGGGTAAAATACACTCAATTATTCATGGCTGCAATTTCCTTCTTCTCTATCTGTCTGCCTCCCGGTTGAAGCTTCGTTACACTAACCCGCCGGTCTTTGTTTCTTGTTTTAATTAATGTTTTAATCCAGTAAGTGGGATGAGGCGCAAACAGACAACAGCAGCTGTGGAGGGGAGCTGGCTGGAAGAAATCAGTTCGAGTCCACACCCAGGCAGGAAGCCGAGGCTCGACTGAACCTGGAGCAAGGGGGAGGGAGGGTTACAACACACACACACACAAAAACAGGAGCTGGGCAGCAAACGCAAGCCTCCCTGGCTGCTTTCCACACATTGCAATCACAGCACTGCAGCAAACTGGAGTGTGTGCAAGTCCACAGGGGGAGGCTGAAAGGGTCCTGCCTTGCCTCCTATCCTTGTAGGCTGCCTGAACCTCCCCAGGCTCGCTCGCTCGCCCTCTCGCTCTCCCCTGTCCTAGGCTGGCGTGGCATGGTCCAGATCCCTGTGTCCACACCAGCTCCATTTATAGTCAGGAGACAGCAGTAAATTTAGCAGCAGCCAGGAGGCTCGCCCCCGCCTTGGCCTCAGTCTCAGCGCGCTCCCAGCACCACAATCAACACCTCTCTCTGTCTCCGTCCAACATACTTCCCCGAGCTCCTCCATTGCACCCTCTTGTTCTTGTGTGTATGCGTGAGGAGAAACAACATGGATAAAAGGATCAAATATGAACTGTCGTTTACTTCTTCCCCCTTCCCCCAGCCCGAAATGAACAGATTGCAGCCAGGACTGGCTGCACTCGGGCCAACAGGACCCACACCAACACTAATCCAGTAGGGAACACCTCTGTCCAGGGGTTGCTGGAAGGCAGGGTAACCAACAGGAATTAGATCCTTAAACTAAAAGCAAAATATCACTAATGCTAGAAATCTGAATCAAACACAAAGTGCTGGAGAAACCCAGCAGGTCTGGCAGAATCTGGAGAAAGAGTCCAATATGACTTCTCCGGAGAAGTGGAAGGTGGTTGTAGTAAAGCTGCTCATAGCTGGCACATATTGGACTGGTTAAACGCTCACCAACAGTGTCATGCTAAGTCTGTGCACTATTCCACTGCACGGGTAGGATCTACTCTCAGGGAGAAAGTGAGGACAGCAGATGCTGGAGATCAGAGTCAAATCGTGTGGTGCTGGAAAAACACAGCATCCGATGAGCAGGAGAGTTGACATTTCGAGTAAGCTCTTCATTAGCCACACTCAGGATCTATGAGGAGAAAGTGAGGTCTGCAGATGCTGGAGATCAGAGCTGAAAATGTGTTGCTGGAAACATGCAGCAGGTCAGGCAGCATCCAGGGAACAGGAGAATCGACGTTTCGGGCATAAGCCCTTCTTCAGCCATTCCTGAAGAAGGGCTTATGCCCGAAACGTCGATTCTCCTGTTCCCTGGATGCTGCCTGACCTGCTGCGCATTTCCAGCAACACATTTTCAGCACACTCAGGATCTAGCCTCAGTGCTTCCAGATTTTGATAAATCATCCTGGGTGTGCTGCTCCTGATGGTCACAGATCTAGTGAATCACTTGCTGCAATGTTTCAGAATTGGCAGGGCATGACTGGATGGTGATGCTGTCTCCCAGCCATAGAGTGGGCACACAGAACACTTACTAGAAGAAAGCGCAGAGCAGTGAGGTGGTAGTGGCAGAGGGAGGATAATTCAGGCCTTTGAGCCCACTCCACCATTTAACATGATCATGGCTGATCTTACCCTGGTCTCAACTCCATTTTCCTGCCTGCTCCCCATAGCCCCTTATCCCGCTTTTCATCAGAAACATATCGATATCTTTCTTGAATCAGTTGATTGATTCTGTCTCCAGTGTACTGTGAGGCAGAGAGTTCCACAGATTCACAACTCAGAGAAGTATTTTCTCCTCATCTCACTCTATGTCTGTGACCTCCTGTCCTAGACTGTCTCACAAGGGGGGGAGCATCTGCCTGATCAATCCCTTTTAGCAATTTAGATGCCTCAATCAAATTCCACACCACCCCAATTCTTCTAAACTGGAGCGAGTACAAGCTCAAGATATTTGACTGCTTCTTGGACAACAGCCTTTTCATCCCTGAAATCAACCTGGTGAACATCCACTGAACTGCCTCCAGTGCCACCACATCTTTCCTCAAGTAAGGAGACTAAAACTGGACTAATCCTTTATTGGTCAGAGTATTGAGTACAGGAGTTGGAAGGCCATGTTGCGGCTGTATAGGACATTGGTTAGGCCACTGTTGGAATATTGCATGCAATTCTGGTCTCCTTCCTATCAGAAGGATGTTGTGAAACTTGAAAGGCTTCAGAAAAGATTTACAAGGATGCTGCCAGGATTGGAGGATTTGAGCTACAGGGAGAGGCTGAATAAGCTGGGGCTGTCTTCCCTGTGAAGCATCAGAAGCTGAAGGGTGACCTTATAGAGGTGTATAAAATCATGAGGGACATGAATAGGATTAGTAGACAAAGTCTCTTCCCTGGGGTGGGGGAATCCAAAACTAGAGGACATAGATTTAGGGTGCGAGGAGAAAGAGACCGGGGGGGCAAAGTTTTCACCCAGAGGGTGGTACGTGTATGGAATGAGCTGCCAGAGGAAGTGCTGGAGGCTGGTACGATTGCAACATTTAAAAGGCATCTGGATGGGTATATGAATAGGAAGGGTTTGGAGGGATATGGGCTGGGTGCTGGCAGGTGGGACTGGATTGGGTTGGGATATCTGGTTGGCATGGACGGGTTGGACCGAAGGGTCTGTTTCCGTGCTCTACATCTCTATGACTCTATGACCTACATACCCACTTTCTGCAGTTCATGCACAATGACACCCAGATCCCAAGCCAATGTTTCAAGTCTAGCTGGCTCTTCATCAGAGCTAATGTCTGAAGAGTCATCTGAACTCAAAACATTACTTTGCTCTCTCTCAGGATGCTGCCTGACCCGCTGTGATTTCCAGCTTTTTTTACTTTCAGTACAAGTTCCAGCATCTACAGTAATTTTCTCCAACACCCAGATCCCTCTACACTGAGGCACTTTGATTCTGCTTCCCATTTAAATAATAACTTTTATTTTTCCAGCTAAAATGGATAACCTCGCATGCATTCATGTAAACTCCATCTCCCGGATTCAGGCCCATTCTCCTTGCCTATCAATATAGTTTAGATTCCCCTACAGTGTGGTAACAAGCCCTTCGGCCCAATCAGTCCACACCAACCCTCCGAAGAGTAACCCAATCAGACCCATTTCCTTCTGACCTAACACTATGGGCAATTTCCCATGGCCAATTCACCTAATCTGTACATCTTTGGACTGTGGGCGGAAACCGGAGCACCCGGAGGGAATCCACGCTGACAAGGGGAAAATGTGCAAACTCCACACAGACAATCGCCCAAGGCTGGAATTGAACCTGGGAACCTGGTGCTGTGAGGCAGCAGTGCTAACCACTGAGCTGCCCAAAAGAAAGATTTGTGGGAGGTGCCCTGAGTAGGACTGGAACAATGAATTGTTAACATATCCCACAAAGAAGCAGGCATAATTGGGACTCTGTTGTTCTTGTATCACCACAGTCTTACCAGACCATAGATGCTGCTCTCTCATTAGAGGTAAACAACTGGTGCTGACTTAACCTGAGGGCCACCAGACCTCAAACGAGGGAAGAGATTGAAAAGGAGAGTCCTTCATGGTAACCTCAGACCAGTGATGGGAATTGAACCCATGCTGTTGGCACCACACTGCTGTGTGAACCAATGATCCAGCCAACTGAGCTAAACTGATTCCCCTGATATCCACCTGTAAAGCTCTTTATCTTCTCATCACAGCTTGCTTTCCCACCTATTTTAGTATTATCCGCGAAGTTTGCTATGTTACACTGTGGAACACACAGCCGCAACAAACAATCTTTTCAATGCGAGCAAGAAGTGCAAAGAAAATCATCAGTACAGCAGAATGAGTCATTCTTCTTACAACTTTCAGAAATATGCAATACAGGGTGGAAGAGCCATCACAAAAACAAACTGTGCTCGGAGGAGAACAATGAGCTCTGTGGTTTCAGAGGAGATAATACTATTGTTTGGAAAACTTGAGTGGAAAGGCAGTACAGGCACAATGGGATGAATGGCCTCTTCCTCTTTCTCTCATATGCTCAACTGATCATAATGGATGGCTCATTGGCAATCCTTCCACATCCTGTAACATTGAAACAACTCTGCATATTACCAAGAGAGCTGCTCAGCAGTTGGGTGCAATCTACTCTCAGTCAGCTCTGGCCGGGGTGGCTCCTCAAGACATGGGTAAGGTTAAAAACAGGAGTGGCTGATGGATGCTGACATAGGTACAAACATCAACTGGAATCAACGCATAAATGCACCACCATATCAAGATAATGTTTCAAAGAGACACAAACTCAGCAGTAATTCATATACTGGCAGCCCTCCTCACATACCCTCTCTGCTCAGAAACCCTTGGTTATCACCAACATGTATTCATAACTCCTGTGTCAGATTGGAGCTGATTTACATTCCCGGTAAGTGTCCGGGGACCACATTACAGATGCTTTTTAAACAGTTATTGTCACTGGCCCAACAAATTTCAGTGCCCACTTCTCTTTCCCCCAGAAACATTCAGGCCCCTTCCCTCACCATGTTACACAGGAACAGGAGGAGGCCATTTAGCCCCTTCCCTCACTATGTTACCCAGGAACAGGAAGCACTCATTCAGCACCCCTTCCCTAAACCACTTACACAAGAACAGAAAGAGGCTCCCCATTTCACTTCCCTCCCTCAGTCTGGTATACAGGAGCAGGAGGAGGCCATTCAGCCCCTTGAGCCTGTCATACAGGACCATTGAGACCAGTGACGTCTTATCATTAGATCATCACTTAATCATTAACATTTTGACAGGACAGGCTTTTTTTTTGTTCATTTTGTCTAATCCAGCAAATCTTGAGTTAATTCCTACAATATTTTCTCATTAATTGTTCAGAGAAGTTATTACACATCTCTGGAGTAGGTGGGATTTGACCCTCCTGACTCAGAAGTAGGGACATAGCACTACACAACTAACGACTAGAGTTCCTCTTTCAGCCTGTAACATAAGAACAGAAGGAGGCCATTCAGCCACACCACACTGTTCTATCATTCAATTAGATCACAACTGAACTGTGAGCTAACTCCATTACCTGACCTCACTCAAGATCCCTCAAGACAAAAATGAATCAGTCTTACAGATTTTAAATATACAAATAATAAAGAATCAATTGCTATTTGTGACAGAGAGTACAAAACTGCAACCAGCATTTTGTGTGTCGAAGTGCTTTCTCCGTGGAATGGACTGGCTCTGATTTACGATTAAGTGCCCTCAGCTTCTACCAGCAAGATAGTTCCTTGCCATTAACTAACATGTCCACAAGCATCTCCCCCTCTTGGCCTCCATCCTGGATCATTACACAGTGACCAAGTGTACATTGCTCCTGGTCCGAACCACCATTGGAACCTAGAGTAAAGAGCAGAGGACGCTGCTGCAATGCTCTGTTGGCTGCAATAGCATTGCTGGTTGGGGCTATGGGGTCAAATAGAGAGGTGGTAAACATCCAGCCGCACTCATGACTATAGATTGGAGTGCCTGACTCACTAGGCCATGGGGCAAGGCTGAATATGAAGTTATATTAGGCTTTGTGACACATGACCTAACAAGTGACTCGTGGATGTCTGTTCATTTTAAAAGTTGAACTCATGACGAATTTTGAAGTTGTGAGCTTTACTTGAGAGGTACTGTTAATCGATGTGTCAGTTTTATTTATAGACTGCACCTGGATAAAGGGGGTTGGGGGGGGGAGGAGTGAATTTGTTACTCAATACCCAGTGAACTGGTGAGTTATCCCACTGAAATCTGAAGGGTGGGAGGGAAACAGAGCAGAAATGGTTATAAAGAACAGAAGTCCAGGTGGAGAGAGATGGACAGGTCAAGTACCACACTACAGCTTCAGATCTCAGAACCAAGACAAAAATTGTTTTGAAATAGTTTCACTTCTCCAGGAGAAGTCAGACACAAGTGTCGTGATACTGATGCACCGTAGGCGTTCATTTCATGCTCTGAGGGCTGTTGTTAATCACAATGATATTTTTATAAAGCTACTAAAGGCTGTTTAGCCTCCCTCCTCCATATGGTGAGGTAATGCAGGAATCTGTGCGTGTGTTTTGAAATGAGAGGGTTATCAAAATGAGAGAAAGATATTTAGACTCCTACAATTCACAGACCTGATCCAGCAGGGAAGGAAGAGTCATAAAGTCATAGGGCCATAAAATAATAGAGTTGTACAGCACGAGTTAACTACTTCCTCCATACAGACATTTTTGAACATAACACCACCCCAAGAATGCAGGGTAAGCAGGTACTTGAATCAGAAGCACCAGTGTTAGCGACACCCCAACAGCCAATGCTCCACTGGAGATCCCATCCTTCCTCACCCTGTGTCTCACTGCTTATCCCCTTGCCTACAAACCAGTGCTCCATCGGAGACTTGACCCCATGTGTTGTATTCCTTGTATCCAGTGTTGCACAGGAGAGTTCCTACTTGTGTAACCAGCTGGGGCTGCCATGGACTTTGGAAGAATGGGCATTATACAAGGAAACCACCCTCTTCCCACCACCCAGTTGTCAAACATCAGTTTATTTAATTTAGGAATTTGAAATATATTGGACTACATATATGTGTACACACAAACAATCAGATTTCATTCATCCTTCCCGAGTTCGGCGTTTATTAATGATACAATTTCCATTCCCGGAGTTGCAATTCCTTCACCTAGCAACAAGCAGCGTCATCCCAGCGCTGTGAACACTGCCATTGGCTGACCGCCTGGTCCAATGAGAAGTGACGGATGCCTGTTGCCGGGGCGGCGAAAGGGTAGGGGCGGGATTCCTGAGCTACTCTGCCCAGCAACAGGGGGAGGTCGGATAATGGGGGTGGGGTAAGAGATTGACAGGCGAGGCCGGCCCGGCGCCGTTCTGCCCAGCAACAGGAGGATGATTGACAGGCGCAGGCCGGGGGAAGGTTACCCAGCAACAGGAGGATGATTGACAGGCGCAGGCCGGGGAAGGTTACCCAGCAACAGGAGGATGATTGACAGGCGCAGGCCAGGAAGGTTACCCAGCAACAGGAGGATGATTGACAGGCGCAGGCCAGGGAAGGTTACCCAGCAACAGGGCGATTCTGACAGGCATGGACCCTGGGACAGGTTACACAGCAACAGGGGGATTAATAACTGGGCTGGGCACTGGCCACAGCAGGTTGACTCTATTCCTGATGAAGGGATTTTGCCCGAAACGTCGATTTTCCTGCTCCTCGGATGCTGCCTGAACTGCTGTTCCAGCACCTCTCTAATGAGGGAGTGTTACAATGCAAAAAGAGAATAATTAACAGGCTAGGTAACCTGCCCAGGAACAGGGATACGAGTTACACAGCAACAGGGGTGGAAATTCACATGTGTAGAAAGGCATGGCATCGCTCTGCCAAGGAACAGGGGATGATTGAAAAGGACAGGCTCTAGTTGAAGGTCACTCAGTAACAAGGGACGATTGAAAGGGTCAGGCTCTAGTGGAAGGTCTCTCAGTAACAAGGGACGATTGAAAGGGTCAGGCTCTAGTGGAAGGTCACTCAGCAACAGGAGACGACTGAAAGGGACAGGCTCTAGTGGAAGGTCACTCAGCAACAGGAGACGATTGAAATTGACAGGCTCTGGTCACTCAGCAACAACAGGGGACAGTTGAAAGGGTCAGGCTCTGGTGGAAGGTCACTCAGCAACAGGGGACGATTGACAGGTGCAGGTCCTGGGGTGAGGTCATTAAACGACGGGGGGTGATTGACAAGTGCGGGCCCTTGGGCAGGTTATACTGCAACAAGGGAGGCGATTGACAGATGGGGATCAGCCCAAGCAGAGCTAGCCTGCAACAAGGGGATGATTACCAGTCCGCATGGGACAACCCAGCATTACTCTGTCCAGCAACAGGAGGATAATTGATCGGCAACGGCGAAGTAAGGTGGGGGTTGATTGAAATGTAGGAAAAGCCCCCCAAGCAGGATTTCTCTCCACCAGGGAGAATGATTAACAGTTGTGGACCCTGGCACAGGTCAACCAACAACAGGGATGACTTCCAGGCACAGGCCCCCATGAATGGAGTGTGGACAGTGATTCTAGGGATTTTCAACAAGCCACCCCTTCCTTGGCCTCTGGCATTTCAGCAGTCTGATTGTAGGCATGCTGTTCATCAGGCCACCCACCTCCTTGGAGACAGGGGCCAGCTTGGCTCCATTATGGGCAGAGCCAGGACTTTAAGACAGAGCAGGCATGGATCAGAGCTTGGATGGGACATAGACAAAATCTGAGGGACAGGGCAGGGGTGTCAAGGCATGGCTTAGGGCCACTAGGAGACTGGAGACAGGACTGGAGGCCTAGAGCACAATTGGGTGACAGGGACAGATCGCGTGGGAGAAGGATCAAACAGAGCCCAGCTCAGAGAGCTGGGTTCAAGCTCATGATGCAATGATTAATATGGAGGTCATAGATTTGCCTCAGTCTGAACTGAGAGATGAATCAACCTCACACGATCTGGCCCCTAAGCTGACAGCAATGATAAGAGAGAAATAAGTGAAAAACTTTCCTTTAATGTTTACAACACCTTTCAATGGAGGAAAAGCAGGAGCCAATTTGCACATAGGAAGAAACCACATACAACAATGTGGTCATGGCCTAGTAAATCTATTTATTACTGATGTTGACCAAGGAATAAATATTGGCCCCAGGACACCAGATAGCATCCCCACTTTTACCCACGTCATCAAAAACAGGCATTCACATTTCTCAGAGATCATTAACATTTACTCTTAATTAAACATATCATCTGAAATACCACCCCCCAACAGTGCGGCACTCCCATAGTGCCAGCAGATACTCAGCACACGTGCATGGATGCAGAAGTATACTCACAGGTGCAAACACACATGGGTGCACAAATGCGTGCATACAGGCACATGTAGAGACACAGGTGCTAGCATCTGCACGTTGACAGGTGCATACATACGGAGACACTGTGCATGCATGCATACACACACACAGACATACACACTGCCACAGTTTCAATGAAATGCACAGAGTGGTGTCTGGGGAGAAAGAGCTAGCTTGCTGATGATTCTCCTAGAATAACTAAAATCTATATTGAGAGGATGCCTGGAGGAAAGGGCAGGATGGGGGGAGGGGGGGTGGGAGAGACAGGACAGATGCTTCGCACCAACATTTCTCTTCCTGTTTTAAGGCAGCCACAGTCTGGCTGGTTACTGGATCAGGGAGAGTGCAACATTTTGTGAGGAATGATTGGATGGAATGCTGTGACAAGACCAATGAAAGCACTGTCAGGCAGATGAAATATTGTGAATTGTCGGTTAACAAGTGAAACCATCCTCAAAATGTCTCAGAACAAGAGACTCTTGACAGTTTAAACCATCGGGGTGCACTCAACAGTCAACTATTCAGACACATCTGATCACACTAAAAGAGTCGATCATCCATAATTTGACACGCACATCAATTTCAGACACCATTCACCTGCATAATATCACATATCTCAGTCTATGTGTAGTCAAATCTCTCACCCTTACTTTTGTCACCTCCATACTTGACTATCCTAACACTTCTTCAGGCCTGCCTACCATTTATCCTTTCCCTAACAAACACTGTCTCCTCAGTTGTTCCACTGTTGTGTCAGGGAGCTTGCTGTGCATAAACAGGCTCCCGTGTTTCTCATAGCACAATATTTTACGAGCTTCACTAGCTGAGAGGTGCTCTGGAATGTCAAGTGTGGTGAATCACACTGGAGAAACAGAAATTCGGTCTATCTCAAGCTTCAACACTTTCCAGAATCCTGTTCAGAATGGAAATTTGTTCAAGCAGCAGTGTGGCAGCTCTGTCCACCTTCCACCCACCCCCTGTAAGCCAGGGTCCCTGGGAACCAGACCTGGCAACAACCTCACATTTAGCTCACATTCTTAGTACTCTTGTGTCTCCAGATCCAGCAACGTGAATCAGCCAAGTTTCTAATAAGGCTGCATTACATAGCTGCTCTATTAATAAAAGGATCTGTGAGTGGTGGGAGTTCTGAAACATTACAGTATAAGGAGGTAACTACAGAACATGGAACACCCAGACAAACAGCAATTTACTGCTTTAAATTGACCCCGGTTTCAAAATGAGTAATCTCAGGGTGGCATTAATCCTCTCTCGAAATTGGCAATTGTTGCATCAGCCTTTGCCAAACATTTCCTGGATTCTGAGCAATTACAAGTTCTTCTCAGGCCCAGGAGTTGGCAAGGGCACAGGATCCCAACCATCAAGCAACAAAGAGGCCACAGTATCCACAGGACAGGGCTGTAAAATGAATCAAGTCCCTGCGCCAGCTGAGACAGGGCACTGCAAAGTACCCAAAACACCGTACAACAATCCAATCATTCAGACCATAGGGCCACAGTACTGCCAACTACACTGCAATAAAACAAATGCTGAAATGCACATATCGCTACAATGGGGACACCAATCACAACAGCACTCCCCACCCTCAAGAAGGCAGGAAATGAGAAGTTCAGGCTCTCCTACACGCTGCCAACATGGATATCCAGTGCACTAATATTTACATTTATCCGTGATGACCCAAGCTCGTGAAATGAGAATCATTCATTGTTCTGTTTTCTATGACTAGTTCAAGCAGTTTTAGAGGGATTCCCTGCCTTTTTCCCACAGTAGATCAGACTGGAGGGAGAAACTTCAAACTGCCTTCAAATAGCTGACAATTGCAGACATGGCTAGGGCATTGGGAAGATGGCAGCTAAAGATTGCAACTCTGTTATTCCCGCAGTGTCTCAAAGGGCTCTCTGGCTGTGAACATCCTCAGTGTCTGTGAGAGCAGTGAGTGACTGCACTCCCTCAGTAACTGTCCGAGCAGTGAGTGACTGTGCACTCCCTCAGTGACTGTGAGAGCAGTGAGTGACTGTGAGAGCAGTGAGTGACTGTGTACTCCCTCAGTGTCTGGGAGAGCAGTGAGTGACTGTGCACTCCCTCAGTGACTGTCCGAGCAGTGAGTGACTGTGCACTCCCTCAGTGACGGTGAGAGCAGCGAGTGACTGTGCACTCCCTCAGTGTCTGTGAGAGCAGCGAGTGACTGTGCACTCCCACAGTGTCTGTGACAGCAGAGAGTGACTGTGCACTCCCACAGTGTCTGGGAGAGCAGTGACTGTGCACTCCCTCAGTGACTGTGAAAGCAGTGAGTGACTGTGCACTCCGTCAGTGTCTGTGAGAGCAGCGAGTGACTGTGCACTCCGTCAGTGTCTGTGAGAGCAGCGAGTGACTGTGTACTCCCTCAGTGTCAGTGAGAGCAGTGAGTGACTGTGCACTCCCTCAGTGTCTGAGAGCAGTGAGTGACTGTGCACTCCCTTAGTGACTGTGAGAGCAGTGAGTGACTGTGCACTCCCTCAGTGTCTGTGAGAGCAGTGAGTGACTGTGCACTCCCTCAGTGTCTGTGAGAGCAGTGAGTGACTGTGCACTCCCTCAGTGTCTGAGAGCATCCTCCACCCACCCTCCAGCTTTGCCATTGGAGGAAGCAGAGGTTACCTGACATACGCAGGGCAGCCAAAAGTGTGCCGAACCTGCGGGAGGTCAGGCCACATGGCGGCGGATTGCAAGGTGACCGTCTGCCGAAATTGCAAGCAGGAAGGCCACCCGACCAAGGAATGCAAGGAGGCCAAGAACTGTAATCTGTGCGGAGAGGCGGGCCACATGTACTAGGCCTGCCCAAGCCGAGGGGCCACCACCTACGCACAGATGGCCGGAGGTGGCAACACGAGCCATGGACCACCCAAGACCAGCAAGATACCACAAAACAGCACGGGAACGGTGTCTGGAGGCAACCAGAAGGAAGGGCGGGCTGTAGCGGAGCAGACGGCAGACAGCGGGGAGGTGCAGCAGCCGATCCAAGCTCCTGCAAGACAGACGGAGGAAATGGAAGAGAAGGGACCAAAGGAGGCAGAGGATTGGATTACTGTGAAAAGCAGGAAGAGGAAACTTCCCAAAGCCACCCAGCGAGGGGGGAAGCGACACCTACACGACGAGGACACATGCAGCTCTTCCGACGGTGAGGATGGGTGCAAGGAGGGTCATCACCAGAGGAAGAGACAGAGCGCCGTGGAGAAAAAGGAGGGCAGCACCACCCAAGCAGGAAAAGACGATCCCTCTGAGGGGACGGGTAAAGGCCTCCCCCCATCCGGTGAGAACCAAGAGGTATCCACCGGCCCACAGCTCCAGGTAACTGGGAACAACGGTCCTGTGACAGCCCCGCTGTCAGATGGAGAACTGGACCATGCGGACCCTGGGCCCGACCCGAAGACACCAGAGCGGGGAAATGGCTCCAGCGCGGAGCCGGACAGCTACCTCAGCCCTGGGATGGTCCAGCAGTTTGCTGTCACCACGGGAATGCACACAGCTACCCCAGAGGGGCAAGACCAGCAGCAAATGGACACTGTTAACCTTGTAAACTGTAAAAATAGGGAAAAGAGTTGCCAGCATCAATGTGCGTAGCATCAAATCGGCTACGCGATGTGTTTCTACGATGGCCTTCCTGGCCAACGTTAAAGCCAACGTCCTGTTTCTGCAGGAGTGTGGGATACCGCACCTCAGCAGCTACAGGAGATGGTCGAGTTTATGGGCCCATGGGCCGTCAGTTTGGTCGGGGGGCAACGATAGCTGCACCTCCGGCCTGGGTATCCTGTTGAGAGGAGGCAACTTCACCATCTCCGAGGTTAAGGAGGTGGTGGGTGGGTGCCTCCTCGTCGCCGATATCATGTACAGGAATGCTCCCCTGAGACTGATTAATGTGTACGCCCCAGTGGGTAAGAGTGAACGGTTGGCCGTCCTGCAGCAGCTTCCACTGTTGCTGGCTACATCCAGGCCGTTCATTCTGGCCGGAGACTTCAACTGTATCATTGATGCAGATGGACGATCCGGCGGGGGGGACAGTAAACTGGACACCACGTCCAGAGCCCTGATGGACACGGTCAAAGATGCCAAGCTGCAAAACATCTTCAGCGCCCCTGCAGACGGAGCGCAGCGTAGATACATCTGGTCACGGGCAGACGGGTCTATCCGCTCAAGGATAGATTACTTGTTTGTGTCCCGAACGCTCTCGGTCAGATCCACCGACGTCAAGCCGGTGTTCTTCTCCAACCACTGCCTCCTGCTGGCCGACTGTCACCTACAGGACGAGCAGCAGGCTGGTAAGGGAACGTGGAAGCTGAACACCAAGCTGTTGACCCCGGGAAACATTGAGGAGCTCAAGAGGGATTACGCAGGTTGGAGAACCGTGAAGCCCCTCTTTGAGTCCCCAGCGGACTGGTGGGAAACAGTAAAAGGGAACATCAAGAGGTTCTTCATCCTCAAAGGTGTTCAGGAGGCGAGAGAGAGGCGGGGAAAACTGTCCCAGCTCCAGGAAAGTATGCAGAACCAGCTCCTGCTGCAGACGATGGGGGTGGATGTCACAGAGGACCTCAAGGAGGTGAAGGGCCAGCAAGCCTCGCTCTTTGCTTCGGAGGCCTCCAAGATAATCTTCCGGTCCAGGGTCCGCTCAGTGGAGCAGACGTGCTCACGTTTCTTCTTCCAGAAGGTGCACAAAGAGAGCTCCGAGGTACCACAAAACAGCACGAGAACGGTGTCTGGAGGCAACCAGAAGGAAGGGCGGGCTGTAGCGGAGCAGACGGCAGACAGCGGGGAGGTGCAGCAGCCGATCCAAGCTCCTGCAAGACAGACGGAGGAAATGGAAGAGAAGGGACCAAAGGAGGCAGAGGATTGGATTACTGTGAAAAGCAGGAAGAGGAAACCTGCCAAAGCCACCCAGCGAGGGGGGGAAGCGACACCTACACGACGAGGACACATGCAGCTCTTCCGACGGTGAGGAAGAAGATGGTTGGCTAACGTCATCTCAGGCTGACGTCACGAGGATCAGTAAATCCTCCTACGCCAGTCTGTATGACGCGAAGCCGAACGACAGCGCGGCCTCCCAGTCATTCCTGTCCTCTATCACGGAGGTCTTAGACGACAGAACACGGGAGAGGCTGGACCAGCCGCTATCTCTGGACGAGCTGACCAAGGCCCTCGAGTCCTTCGAAAAGAATAAAACTCCCGGAAGTGACGGCTTACCGGTCGAGCTCTATCCCGCTCTTTGGGACTTGATTGGCCAGGACCTGCTGGAGGTGTATGTCAGTATGCTTCGGGCAGGTACCGTGAGTGAATCCATGAGGAAAGGCTTCATCACCCTCATCTACAAGCGGAAGGGGGAGAGGGAGTAACTCAGAAATTGGAGACCAATCTCACTGTGGAATGCAGATTACAAAATTCTGTCAAAGGTAATCGCCAACCGGGTCAGGTCTGCTCTGGGGTCAGTGATTCACCCTGACCAAACCTGTGCTGTACCGGGCAGGAAGATCGCTGAGAGTCTCGCACTCCTCAGGGATACGATCGCCTACGTGCAGGACAGGGGGTTGGACACCTGCCTGATCAGCCTGGACCAGGAGAAAGCCTTTGACAGGATATCACACACGTATATGAGAGATGTTCTCTCCAAAATGGGCTTTGGGGAGGGAATCTGCAATTGGATCAGACTGCTCTACACCAACATTGTCAGTACAGTCTCAATCAAGGGGTGGGAATCAGATAGCTTCCCAGTCAGATCTGGAGCCAGGCAGGGCTGCCC
>NW_025215372.1:41231-42186 GCF_004010195.1 Chiloscyllium plagiosum
GTGCACTCCCTCAGTGACTGTCAGAGCAGTGACTGTGCACTCCCTCAGTGTCTGAGAGAGCAGCGAGTGACTGTGTACTCCGTCAGTGTCTGTGAGAGCAGTGAGTGACTGTGCACTCCCACAGTGACTGTCAGAGCAGTGACTGTGCACTCCCTCAGTGTCTGTGAGAGCAGCAAGTGACTGTGCACAGCCTCAGTGTCTGTGAGAGCAGCGAGTGACTGTGTACTCCCTCAGTGTCTGTGAGAGCAGCGAGTGACTGTGCACTCCCTCAGTGTCTGTGACAGAAGTGAGTGACTGTGCACTCCCTCAGTGTCTGAGAGAGCAGTGAGTGACTGTGCACTCCCTCAGTGACTGTGACAGCAGTGAGTGACTGTGCACTCCTTCAGTGTCTGTGAGAGCAGTGAGTGACGGTGCACTCCCACAGTGTCTGTGAGAGCAGTGAGTGACTGTGCACTCCCTCAGGTGTCTGTGAGAGCAGTGAGTGACTGTGCACTCCCTCAGTGTCTGAGAGCAGAGTGACAATGCACTCCCTTAGTGTCTGTGAGAGCAGTGAGTGACTGTGCACTCCCACAGTGACTGAGAGAGCAGAGGGACTGTGTACTCCCTCAGTGTCTGTGAGAGCAGTGAGTGAGTGTGCACTCCCACAGTGACTGTGAGAGCAGAGTGACTGTGCACTCCCTCAGTGTCTGTGAGAGCAGCAAGTGACTGTGCACTCCCTCAGTGTCTGTGAGAGCAGTGAGTGACTGTACACTCCCTCAGTAACTGTGAGAGCAGTGAGTGACTGTGCACTCCCACAGTGACTGTGAGAGCAGAGTGACTGTGCACTCCCTCAGTGTCTGTGAGAGCAGCAAGTGACTGTGCACTCCCTCAGTGTCTGTGAGAGCAGTGAGTGACTGTACACTCCCTCAGTAACTGTGAGAGCAGTGAGTGACTGTGCACTCCCACAGTGACTGTG
>NW_025215372.1:42387-43705 GCF_004010195.1 Chiloscyllium plagiosum
CAGTGACTGTGAGAGCAGTGAGTGACTGTGCACTCCCGCAGTGGCTGTGAGAGCAGTGAGTGACTGTGCACTCCCGCAGTGGCTGTGAGAGCAGTGAGTGACTGTGCACTCCCTCAGTGTCTGTGAGAGCAGTGAGTGACTGTGCACTCCCTCAGTGACTGTGAGAGCAGAGAGTGACTGTGCACTCCCTCAGGTGTCTGTGAGAGCAGTGAGTGATTGTGCACTCCCACAGTGACTGTGAGAGCAGTGAGTGACTGTGCACTCCCACAGTGACTGTGAGAGCAGAGTGACTGTGCAGACTGTGCACTCCCGCAGTGGCTGTGAGAGCAGTGAGTGACTGTGCACTCCCGCAGTGGCTGTGAGAGCAGTGACTGACGTTGCACTCCCTCAGTGTCTGTGAGAGCAGCGAGTGACTGTGCACTCCCACAGTGTCTGTGAGAGCAGCGAGTGACTGTGTACTCCCACAGTGTCTGTGAGAGCAGCGAGTGACTGTGCACTCCCACAGTGTCTGTGAAAGCAGTGACTGTGCACTCCCTCAGTGTCTGTGAGAGCAGTGACTGTGCACTCCCTCAGTGTCTGTGAGAGCAGCGAGTGACAGTGTACTCCCTCAGTGTCTGTGAGAGCAGCGAGTAACTGTGCACTCCCACAATGTCTGTGAGAGCAGCGAGTGAATGTGTACTCCCTCAGTGTCTGGGAGAGCAGAGAGTGACTGTGCACTCCCTCAGTGTCTGGGAGTGCAGCGAGTGACTGTGCACTCCCACAGTGTCTGGGAGTGCAGCGAGTGAGTGTGCACACCTTCAGTGACTATGAGGGCAGTGAGTGACTATGCACTCCCACACTGTCTGTTAGAGCAGTGAGTGACTGTGCACTCCCCCAGTGTCTGTGAGAGCAGAGTGACACTGCACTCCCTCAGTGTCTGTGAGAGCAGTGAGTGACTGTGCACTCCCTCAGTGTCTGTGAGAGCAGTGACTGTGCACTCCCTCAGTGTCTGTGAGAGCAGTGAGTGACGGTGCACTCCCTCAGTAACTGTGAGAGCAGTGAGTGAGTGTGCACTCCCACAGTGACTGTGAGAGCAGAGTGACTGTGCACTCCCTCAGTGTCTGTGAGAGCAGTGAGTGACGGTGCACTCCCTCAGTAACTGTGAGAGCAGTGAGTGAGTGTGCACTCCCACAGTGACTGTGAGAGCAGAGTGACTGTGCACTCCCTCAGTGTCTGTGAGAGCAGCGAGTAACTGTGCACTCCCACAATGTCTGTGAGAGCAGCGAGTGAATGTGTACTCCCTCAGTGTCTGGGAGAGCAGAGAGTGACTGTGCACTCC
>NW_025215372.1:46280-48976 GCF_004010195.1 Chiloscyllium plagiosum
ACTCCCTCAGTGTCTGTGAGAGCAGTGAGTGACTGTGCACTCCCTCTGTGACTGTCCGAGCAGTGAGTGACTGTGCACTCCCTCTGTGACTGTCCGAGCAGTGAGTGACTGTGCACTCCCTCTGTGACTGTCCGAGCAGTGAGTGACTGTGCACTCCCTCTGTGACTGTCCGAGCAGTGAGTGACTGTGCACTCCCACAGTGTCGGTGAGAGCAGTGAGTGACTGTGCACTCCCTCTGTGACTGTCCGAGCAGTGAGTGACTGTGCACTCCCTCAGTGACTGTGAGAGCAGTGAGTGACTGTGTACTCCCACAGTGTCTGTGAGAGCAGAGAGTGACTGTGTACTCCCACAGTGTCTGTGAGAGCAGAGAGTGACTGTACACTCCCACAGTGTCTGTGAGCGGAGAGAGTGACTGTGCACTCCCACAGTGTCTGTGAGCGCAGAGTGACTGTGCACTCCCACAGTGTCTGTGAGAGCAGTGAGTGACTGTGCACTCCCTCAGTGTCTGTGAGAGCAGTGAGTGACTGTGCAGTCCCTCAGTGTCTGTGAGAGCAGAGTGACTGTGTACTCCCTCAGTGACTGTGAGAGCAGTGAGTGACTGTGTACTCCCTCAGTGTCTGTGAGAGCAGAGTGACTGTGCACTCCCTCAATGACTGTGAGAGCAGTGAGTGACTGTGCACTACCTAAGTGTCTGTGAGAGCAGAGTGACTGTGTACTCCCTCAGTGTCTGTGAGAGCAGTGAGTGACTGTGCACTCCCTCAGTGTCTGAGAGCAGTGAGTGACTGTGCACTCCCTCAGTGACTTTGAGAGCAGTGAGTGACTGTGCACTCCCTCAGTGACTGTGAGAGCAGTGAGTGACTGTGCACTCCCTCAGTGACTGTGAGAGCAGAGTGACTGTGTACTCCCTCAATGACTGTGAGAGCAGTGAGTGACTGTGTACTCCCTCAGTGACTGTGAGAGCAGTGAGTGACACTGCACTCACAGTCAATGAGGGAGTGCACAGAGTGACTGTGTACTCCCTCAGTGTCTGTGAGAGCAGTGAGTGACTGTGCACTCCCACAGTGTCGGTGAGAGCAGTGAGTGACTGTGCACTCCCTCTGTGACTGTCCGAGCAGTGAGTGACTGTGCACTCCCTCAGTGACTGTGAGAGCAGTGAGTGACTGTGTACACCCTGAGTCTGAGGGAGCAGAGAGTGACTGAGCACTCCCTCAGTGTCTGTGAGAGCAGAGAGTGACTGTGCACTCCCTCAGTGACTGTGAGAGCAGCGAGTGACTGTGCACTCCCACAGTGTCTGTGAGAGAAGTGAGTGACTGTGCACTCCCTCAGTATCTGTGAGAGCAGTGAGTGACTGTGCACTCCCTCAGTGTCACTGAGAGCAGTGTGTGACTGTGCACTCCCTCAGTGACTGTGAGAGCATAGAGTGACTGTGCACTCCCTCAGTGTCTGTGACAGCAGAGTGACTGTACACTCCCTCAGTGTCCGTGAGTGCAGTGAGTGACTGTGTACACCCTGTGTCTGAAAGTGCAGTGAGTGACTGTGTCCACCCTCAGTGTCTGTGAGAGCAGTGAGTGACTGTGCACTCCCTCAGTGACTGTGAGAGCAGTGAGTGACTGTGCACTCCCTCAGCGTCTCAGAGCAGTGAGTGACTGTGCACTCCCTCAGTGACGGTGAGATCAGAGAGTGACTGTGCACTCCCTCAGTGCCTGTGAGAGCAGAGTGACTGTGTACTCCCTCAATGACTGTGAGAGCAGTGAGTGACTGTGTCCACCCTCAGTGTCTGTGAGAGCAGTGAGTGACTGTGCACTCCCTCAGTGACTGTGTGAGCAGAGAGTGACTGTGCACACCCACAGTGTCTGTGAGAGCAGAGAGTGACTGTGCACTCCCTCAGTGACTGTGAGAGCAGAGAGTGACTGTGCACTCCCTCAGTGTCCGTGAGAGCAGAGAGTGACTGTGCACTCCCTCAGTGTCTGTGAGAGCAGTGAGTGACTGTGCACTCCCTCAGTGTCTGTGTGAGCAGTGAGTTACTATGTACTCCCTCAGTGACTGTGAGAGCAGAGTGACTGTGCACTCCCTAAGTGACTGTGAGAGGAGTGAGTGACTGTGTACTCCCTCAGTGTCTGTGAGAGCAGTGAGTGACTGTGCACTCCCTCAGTGTCTGTGAGAGCAGAGTGACTGTGTACTCCCTCAATGACTGTGAGAGCAGTGAGTGACTGTGCACTCCCTCAGTGAATGTGAGAGCAGTGAGTGACTGTGCACTCCCACAATGTCTGAGACAGCAGTGAGTGACTGTGCACTCCCTCAGTGTCTGAGAGCAGTGACTATGCACTCCCTCAGTGTCTAAGAGCAGTGACTGTGCACTCCCTCAGTGTCTGTGAAAGCAGTGAGTGACTGTGTACTCCCTCAGTGTCTGTGAGACCAGTGAGTGACTGTGCACTCCCTCAGTGACTGTGAGAGCAGTGAGTGACTGTGCACTCCCTCAGTGTCTGAGAGCTGTGAGTGACTGTGCACTCCCTCAGTGTCTGAGAGCAGTGAGTGACTGTGCACTCCCTCAGTGTCTGTGAGAGCAGCGAGTGACTGTGCACTCCCACCGTGTCTGGGAGAGCAGTGAGTGACTATGCACTCCCACAGTGTCTGAGAGCAGTGAGTGACTGTGCTCTCCCTCAGTGTCGGTGAGAGCAGAGAGTGACTGTGCACTC
>NW_025215372.1:49476-51004 GCF_004010195.1 Chiloscyllium plagiosum
TGTTGATAATCTCTGATATACCCCCACTCTGTCCCTCTGATTACACACAGCGTTATACTGTGTGAAGGTATTATTGATAATCTCTGACACACCCCCACTCTGTCTCTCTGATTACACACAGCGTTATACTGAGTGAGGGTATTATTGATAATCTCTGACACACCCCCACTCTGTCTCTCTGATTACACACAGCGTTACACTGTGTGAGGGTATGATTGATAATCTCTGACTCACCCCCACTCTGTCTCTCTGATTACACACAGCGTTACACTGTGTGAGGGTATTATTGATAATCTCTGACACCCCCCCACTGTCTCTCTGATTACACACAGTGTTACACTGTGTGAGGGTATTATTGATAATCTCTGACACACCCCCACTATTTCTACATTACAAACTGCTATCACTATATGAGTATTGACTGTAACATTAAATTAGAAATCTCTGATTCCCATCCCGTCTGTGTTAACTGACCATTGGGCCCGCGGTGTGTTAATCGATCACATTATTGATCCACTCTCATTCACCTGCATTTCCAATCCTCCATATTCCCGCCTCCTCCAACGGTCACGAAAGAGGCGGGGTTACCTCTCCCAACGTCATCACGCTTAGACGGAAGGTGGGACTCAGTGTCTGACTGACAGGGGTTCCGCAAATCGAAGGATGATCCTGTTCGCGTTATTCCTGATGGACGGTTCCTCAACCAATAGGCCTCACGCTCTTAATTAACGGAACTGATTGACATACGATTGCCCAATAGCCCGGCGAGGCTGGGGCGCGCGAGTAAACCAACGGCACGCAGAATGCGGGATCAGTCACCTGACTGAGAGTGTCTTAGCCAATAGAACGTACGTTTTACGTTTTGTCGCCCGCTTGAGGAAGCGCATGCGGGCTAAACACGTTTGACTGATAGTCCAGCAGCCAATAGGAGGAAAGTATGTACTGGCAGCCAATCAATAGGGTGCGGCCTGAACCGCGTGACTGTGTCCAGACATGTGACCTCTGGTCTGTGACCGTTGGTGCTGGTGCCTCAGGTTTGTAATGGGGGTAGACATGAAATGAATGTCATCCGATAATGATGCAATTATTGAGTGAGGGAGAGACAAACGGTAATAAAATTAGTATTAACTTTTAATAATATAATCATGATCATCCCGTCATTTTCCCGCCCCTTTTAACGGCCGAAAAGTCAGTGCGCTGACGCAAGGGGCCGCTGTGCGTGCGTGACCGGCAGTCGGTGGACCAATGCGACGCGGTGGGCGGGATGTTGCCGCTGCTGGCGAACCAATAGGAGGGCGCGACGCGAATGACCTGTCTGGTGGCCAATGGTAGCCTGCCGTGCTATTGGAGTCTTCAACGAATGGGGGAGGGGGATGACAGGTGACGTCATTGCTGAGACGGTTGGCGAAGGAGCATCAGGTGAGTGTGGGGGAGGGGAATGGAATAGACATCATTGATATAAAGGTGTAATAGATAATGGGGGGGACAGTGTGATGGGTGCACAGTCACTCCACCCCCTCCTCCCTCC
>NW_025215372.1:52262-54032 GCF_004010195.1 Chiloscyllium plagiosum
GAGCCCTGTGTTACTGACTGTATCTGTTACTGATGTTAATCCAGCTCCCCCACACTGTCACTGAGTGACACTGACTCTGGGGATTACATCTCTCTTTCACAGGCCTGTTTGAGTGCTGCCTCTCTCCGTGGCTCCGATTTTAAGTGTGTTAGCCTCCCCCGTTGCAGTGTGTGAATGAGGCCTCACAGCAGTAACATGATTTCAGTGACGGTGAAAACCGAAAAAGCAGGTAGGCCTTGAACTGAACTGCCCCCCTCAGTGTCAGCTCTCCTCCTCTTCCCTATTTCCTGTCCCTTTCCTATCCCATCGCAATTCCTTCAACCTGAACATGTTCTCTATTTCACATTCCTTGGTCCTCCTCCAGTACTGAAGATAAGGTTTAAACAAATGAATCAACAGAGAGAAACTGTTCTCCTGGAGGAACTGCAGAGATCCCTGACGAGTCCCCGTCTCTGAATCCAGGCCGGGCCCACAGAGGCACCATGGGTTAGCAGGAAATGTGAGGAAACCCTTCCACATTGGACAGTGAGGGGAAGTTAGGGCACACACTCTCTCTATCGCCACCAAGGCCATTTGGAAATTTCAAAACAGAGCTTGATTTTCACTGGATGAGGGGAAATTGAGGAATTCGCAATCAGGGCAGTTGCATGGGAGGATGTTGAGTGGTCTTCTCCAGTTTCTCCGTAACAGCACTGAGGAGGGGGCTGAATGGCGTCCTGTTCCTGTGTAGCAGGCTGGAGGAGGAGGGGCTGAATGGCCTCCTGTTCCTGTGTAGCAGGCTGGAGGAGGGGGCTGAATGGCCTCCTGTCCCTGTGTAACAGACTGGAGGAGGGGGCTGAATGGCCTCCTGCACCTGTGTAGCAGGCTGGAGGAGGAGGGGGCTGAATGGCCTCCTCCACCTGTGTAGCAGGCTAGAGGAGGAGGAGGGGCTGAATGGCCTCCTGTTCCTGTGTAACAGGCTGGAGGAGGGGGCTGAATGGCCTCCTGCACCTGTGTAGCAGGCTGGAGGAGGAGGAGGGGCTGAATGGCCTCCTGCACCTGTGTAGCAGGCTGGAGGAGGAGGGGCTGAATGGCCTCCTGCACCTGTGTAACAGGCTGGAGAAGGAGGGGGCTGAATGGCCTCCTGTCCCTGTGTAACAGGCTGGAGAAGGAGGGGGCTGAATGGCCCCCTGCTCCTGTTCTGCGGTGATGGTGTCAGCGGTGACCTTTTCACTGCTGCAGGATTTAATCCAAACAGCAGGTGGTGGTGGTGAGCACCGCCGTGGTGATGGCTCAGTCTGTATTGAGCCTGACAGAACAGGGAACAGACAAGGGAAGGGACGCAGAACCGAGAGCCCTGCAATTCATCAGCCGCTAGGATCAATAGCAAGGACTGAAGGAGTGACTATACAGCAGCGGAGTCTGTGAAAACATTAGTGAGGGAAGACAGGCAGACAAAATGAAATTCTCTTTCTCTCCGTACGGTCACCACCTCAGGACAACCACTGAAGATAATGAAACAACTCACCTTCTCAAGTGTTGCAATGGAAGATTTCCCCAGCACTGACCCTCCGACAGTGCCCACTCCCTCAGCAACTGACCCTCCGACAGTGCGGCACTCCCTCAGCACTGACCCTCCGACAGTACTCAATACCTCAGCAACTGACCCTCCGACAGTGCCCACTCCCTCAGCGCTGACCCTCCGACAGTGCGGCACTCCCTCAGCGTTGACCCTCCGACAGTGCTCAATACCTCAGCAACTGACCCTCCGACAGTGCCCACTCCCTCAGC
>NW_025215372.1:55013-73997 GCF_004010195.1 Chiloscyllium plagiosum
TCAGTGTCTGTGCTCACTTCTGTCACTGACCATGTCTCTCTCTCTCTCTCTCTCTCTCTCTGCTGGATCAGTGTCTGTGCTCACTACTGTCACTGACCATGTCTCTCTCTGCTGGTTCAGTGTCTTTGCTCACTACTGTCACTGACCATGTCTCTCTCTGCTGGTTCAGTGTCTGTGCTCACTACTGTAACTGACCATGTCTCTCCCTGCTGGTTCAGTGTCTGTGCTCACTCCAGTAACTGACCATGTCTCTCTCTCCCTGCTGGTTCAGTGTCTGTGCTCACTGCTGTCACTGAACATGCCTCCCTCTGCTGGTTCAGTGTCTGTGCTCACTACTGTAACTGACCATGTCTCTCTCTGCTGGTTCAGAGTCAGTGACATTAGTGAGCACAGACAATGTCTCTCTCTGCTGGTTCAGTGTCAGTGCTCACTACTGTAACTGATCATGTCTCTCTCTGCTGGTTCAGTGTCTGTGCTCACTCCTGTAACTGATCATGTCTCTATCTCCTTCTGCTGGTTCACTGTCTGTGCTCACTACTGTCACTGACCATGTCTCTCTCTGCTGGTTCAGTGTCTGTGTTAACTACTGTCACTGACCATGTCTCTCTCTCTCCTGGTTCACTGTCTGTGCTCTCTACGTAACTGACCATGTCCCTCTCTCTGCTGGTTCAGTGTCTGTGTTCACTACTGTCACTGACCATGTCTCTCTCTCTGCTGGTTCACTGTCTGTGCTCTCTACGTAACTGACCATGTCCCTCTCTCTGCTGGTTCACTGTCTGTGCTCACTACTGTCACTGACCATGTCTCTCTCTCTGCTGGTTCACTGTCTATGCTCACTCTTGAAACTGATCATGTGTCTCTCTCTCTGCTGGTTCAGTGTCTGTGCTCACTACAGTAACTGACCATGTCTCTCTCTCTGCTGGTTCAGTGTCTGTGCTCACTTCTGTCACTGACCATGTCTCTCTCTCTCTGCTGGATCAGTGTCTGTGCTCACTACTGTCACTGACCATGTCTCTCTCTGCTGGTTCAGTGTCTGTGCTCACTACAGTAACTGACCATGTCTCTCGCAGCTGGTTCAGTGTCTGCTCACAACTGTCACTGACCATGTCTCTCTCTGCTGGTTCAGTATCTGTGCTCACTACTGTAACTGACCATGTCTGTCTCTCTGGTTCAGTATCTGTGCTCACTACTGTAACTGACCATGTCTGTCTCTCTGCCTCACTACTGTAACTGACCATGTCTGTCTCTCTGCTGGTTCAGTATCTGTGCTCACTTCTGTAACTGACCATGTCTCTCTCTCTGCTGGTTCAGTATCTGTGCTCACTACTGTCACTGACCATGTCTCTCTCTGCTGGTTCAGTGTCTGTGCTCACTACTGTAACTGACCATGTCTCTCGCAGCTGGTTCAGTGTCTGCTCACAACTGTCACTGACATGTCTCTCTCTGCTGGTTCAGTGTCTGTACTCACTACTGTTACTGACCAAGTCCCTCTCTGCTGCTTCAGTGTCTGTGTTCACTTCTGTAACTGACCATGTCTCTCTCTCTCTGCTGGTTCAGTGTCTGTGTTCACTCCAGTAACTGACCATGTCTCTCCCAGCTGGTTCAGTGTCTGTGCTCACTGCTGTAACTGACCATGTCTCTCTCTGCTGCGTCAGTGTCTGTGCTCACTACTGTAACTGACCATTTTTTACTCTCTCTGCTGGATCAGTGTCTGTGCTCACTACTGTAACTGACCATGTCTGTCTCTGCTTTTTCAGAGACCATGCTGATGATGAGATTGTGAAACCTGTGCTTTCCGATCTACAGAGCAAGTGAGTTTATGCTCGGCTGGGCTGTGGGAGCTCTCTTTCTGCAGGTTTCGGTGCGGACCCTCCTGACTGACACACACAATCTCACCTTGTGCTGGATTCTCTCCATCTGATAGAATCAGATTCCAATACTCAGGTGACCTTCGCTGACCACAGGGAGAGAATGAAGCATTTCAAGATGGAGGGAGAGAGAGAAAATGGGAGTTGGGGATGGAGGGAGAAAGAGCATCATAGAAATGTACAACTTGGAAACAGAACCTTCAGTCGAACTCTTGTATGTCAACCAGATAGTGTCTAAGTTAATCTAGTCCAGTTAGCCAGCACTTGACCTGTGTCCCTCTAAGGCAGGAATGGGTACTACAGACGCTGGAGATTAGAGTGAAGATTAGATTGGTGCTGGAAAAGCACAGCCAGTCAGGCAGCATCCGAGGAGCAGGAAAATCGACGGTTTGGGCAAAAGCCCTTCATCAGGATGCCTGAAACGTCAATTTTCCTGCTCCTTGGATGCTGCCTGACCTGTGTTTTTCCAGTATTGCTCTAACCCTGACCCATATCCCTCTTAAACCCTTCCTATTCATGTCCCCATCCAGTTGCCTTTTAAATGCTGTAATTGTACCAGCTCCACCACTTCCTTGGTGGTAGACGTATGGAATGAGCTGCCAGAGGAAGAGTTTGGAGGGATATGGGTTGGGTGATGTCAGGTGGGACTAGATTGGGTTGGGATATCTGATCAGTATCGATGAGTTGGGTCTGTTTCCATGCTGTACATCTCTAAGACTGTGTGAAGAAGTTGCCTCTTAGATCCCTTTTTATATCTTTCCCCTCTCATCTTAAGTCAGTGCCCTCTAGTTCTGGATTCCCCCACCCCAGGGAAAATAACTTGTCTATTTATCCTATTCATGTCCCTCAACTTCTATAAGGTCACCCCTCAGCCTCTGAAGCTCCAGCCCCAGCCTATTCAGCCTCTCCCTCTAGGTCAAAGAGAAAGGGGGTGAGGCTAACAGGAGTGAGAGAGAGGAGGGTAGTGAGATAAGTCAGGCTGGAGAGAGAGGAAGAATAGTGGGTTAGGATAAGGAGCGTAAGGCAGATGAGGGCAATAGGTGAGGGAATGAGAGATTGGCACTGGCGAGGGAGAGTGGGGTCAAGAGTGTGGTGCTGGAAAAGCACAGCAGGTCAGGCAGCATCTGAAGAGCAGGAGAATCGATATTTTGGGCATAAGCCCTACATCAGGAATGTGGTTTGTGGACAAGCCTCATTCCTGATGAAGGGCTCCGGTCTGAAATGTTGATTTTCCTGCTCCTCGGATGCTGTCTGATCTGCTGTGCTTTTCCAGCACCACACTCTCGACTCTTAACTCCCAGCATCTGCAGCCCTCACTCTGAGTGTGTGGGCTCTGGATGGAGAGGCAGAGAGGAATCCAGCTATCAGGGTAGCAATGTTAGAGAGAGAGAGAGAGGAGAGAGAGAAGTGAGGAGTGCAATTTGCTGCGTGTGATTCATCTGCTGTTCTATTTTACAGAGACTCCTCACCAGCAGCAGCAGGAAAAAGGTGAGATTGATACTGGCTGCTCTCTCTCAATTGGCCTCATTTATCACCTCATTAATCCCCTGTTCCTCCCTTGGCATCAGTTGAAACTTTATTGCTGAAACAGCACAGCAGGTCAGGCAGCATCCAGGGAACAGGAGATTCGACGTTTCGGGCACAGGCCCTTCTTCAGGGAAGAAGGGCCTGTGCCCGAAACGTCGAATCTCCTGTTCCCTGGATGCTGCCTGACCTGCTGTGCTGTTTGAGCAATAAAATTTCAACTTTGATCTCCAGCATCTGCAGACCTCACTTTCTCCTCCCTTACCCACCTCAGTCTGGTGACTTACCCCATCCCTCTCCTCTCCAAACTCTGTGTCTCGTCTCTCTCTCTTCCCTCCCCCTCCCCACCCCCCAAACCTCCTCTTTGTGCCTGATCAGCTTTTTTTTTTGGGTTGCTGTTCCAGGTCATCGACTCGGTTCCCACATCAAAGACGCAAGAAGAGGAAGGAAACTGATGATGCTGCTTATGAGGGAGCTCACCAGAGGCCAAGTACGCTTTAATCCGGAGCATCGAGTCTAGGGTGGAGTGAGATTTAATCTGGAGCAGGGAGACTGGGGCTGCAGTGGGAATTAATCTGGAGCAGGGAGACTGGGACAACAGGGGAATTAATCTGGAGCAGGGAGACTGGGAGTGAATGGGATTTAATCTGGAGCGTGTACCCAGTGTGAATTAAGGATGTCTGTAATTCAAGGCTGGAAAGAGATGTAATGCATTGTAATATGTAGGAGTTGACATGGTGATTGTTATTTGGGATTCTGTGTTGACAGGAAGAGAGAGGGAGGTAAAATGTGTTTTCACATGGGGCTGTGCTGGGATGGTGTGAAACGAGCTGGATGAGAGTGTGTCATTGATAGGGTTATGCTGGCTTGGCCTTAAATGAGGCGCTGTCATGGAGACATGCTGTCTTCAGATTCAGGTCTGTCAGGGAGAGAGGTTGTCTGCTGATGTTCTCTTGTCTCTCAGGGACTGAGATTTTGTGCTGTGTTTCTGCAGACGCCTATACCATGAAGCTGTTTGACCGGAGCGTTGATCTGGCTCAGTTTAATGAGAACACCCCTCTGTACCCCATCTGCCGATCCTGGATGAGGAACAAGCCCAGTCTCCGTGAGGGAGCTCGCAGCCCAACCCCCCAGCCACCAGTCGCACTCGAGGATGAGGAGGTGAGGGGGCACTCTCCCATCAATCACAGGTGTCTTCAGGATCTCTATCAGGGTAGATTAGGGTGCACCAGGACATGGGGAGTTCTGAAAGTCATGCAATAGAGTTCACTTTTCGATCTTTGTATGTGGCCATACGGATAATGCTTACTTAACCCAAGTTTTAGCTGCAGTCCACGTGCTGTAGGGTAGACCCACAATGTCTCTGAGGGAGGGAATCCCAGGATTCTGACCCAGGAAGGAACGGCCGATAGATTTCCAAGTCGGGATGGTGAGGGGCTCAGAGGGGAACTTGCGGGGGGGTGGGGGATGTTCCCTTGTCCTTCTAGATGGAAGTGGCCATGGGTTTGGAAGGTGCTGCCTCAGGGTCTTTGGTGAGTTTCTGCAGTGCATCTTGTAGCTGGTATACACTGCTGTTACTGAGCGTTGGTGGGGCGGGGGTGGGATGGCACACACTGCTGTTACTGAGGTTCGGTGGGGAGGGAGGGAGCGAGGGGATGTTTGTGGGTATGGGGCCAATCCAGCCGGGGGCTGCTTTGTCCCTGGATGGTGTCAAGCTTCTCGAGTGTTGTTGGAGCTGCCCCCGCCCAGGGGCAAGTGGGGAGTATTCCCTCACCCTCCTGCCTTGGGCCTTGTCGATGGTGGGACAGGCTTTGGGGGGAGTCAGGAGGGGAGTTACTCGCTGCAGGATTCCCAGCCTCTGACCAGCTCTTGGAGCCGCTGGGTTGATGTGGTGGGTCCTGGTGAGTTTCTGGTCAATGGTAACCCCCAGGATGTTGAGAGTGGGGGAGATTCTGTGATGGTAACACCATTGAATGTCAAGAGGCCAAAATGAGATCCTCTCTTACTAGAGATAGCTGATATTTGTGTGGCATGGTTACTTGCCACTTGTCAACCCAAGCCTGGATATTGTCCACATGGACACATTGCTTCAGTGTATGAGGAGTGGTGAATGGTGCTGAACTTGTGCAATCATCGGTGAACATCCCCAATTCGGATCATCTGATGGAGAGGAGGTCAGTGATGAGGAACACTGGAGTTTCCCCAGCATCTGTAAACCGAGCAGTGATTAGTTTTCTTTTTTGACAGGTTGCTGAGGTGATGAACGGAAAGTGTCAGGATATTTACAAACTGCCAGTGCCAACTCCCTGCTCACTGAACACACATGGCCATCCGATCAACCTCCGTGTTCCTTCACCACTGCCTCCCACTGAGAAACACCTTGATATCAGCATGGTAACCTATAGTCAGCTACATAGAAATTTCTCCACACGGTGACGGGAGGGGGGTCTGTGTCCGTGACTCCCCCACATGGTGACGGGACGGGGGTCTGTGTCTGTGATTTCCCCCCCCCCCCCCCACACGGTGACGGGACGGGGGTCTGTGTCTGTGATTCCCCCACACAATGACCGGGTTCCCTGTAACCTATCCTCTGTTCCCTTTCAGAGTCGCAGTAATGTCCCTGGGGTGCCCACGTTACTGTACAACCACATGGATCGCTGGAAGAAGATTCGACAGAGGTAAGCTGGAGTCCTCCTCAGCCAGAACTGTTCACTGCACACCTAAACAAACACATTCTCACCCTTCAATCTCAATGGACCCAAACCCCTTCCCGTTAACTCCGAGTCTCTACCATCCCAAGGACACACACCCTCCCTGTTCAATTCCACGGTGCGGAATTCTGTTGGATCCTGAACACTTTTACGATATGTATAACGGTGCAGTTGGATTCGATGTGAACAGTCCCCAATTGGAGTTGATGTTATTGCTGTTCTGTAGGTGGAGAGAGGCGTCTCACAGGAACCAGTATCGTTACAGAGACAGCATGAAGATCCTGAAGGAGATGTTTGAGCGTCAGTGAGTGCTCCCTGAGATGTGGATCCGGATACCCACTGCCGTTCCATGACCAGTTTATTGTAGATGGTAGTGTCTTTGTTTCCCTTCATCTCCCCAGTTCGAGCAACAGGGCCCTGGGGACTGCTGTGTTTCCTACTGGGCCCACATTGGAGATGGCCGAGGTCGTTGTGGTTCTGTTCGCCGAGCTGGGAATTTGTGTTGCAGATGTTCCGTCCCCTGTCTAGGTGACATCCTCAGTGCTTGGGAGCCTCTTGTGAAGTGCTTCTGTGATCTTTCCTCCGGCATTTATAGTGATTTGTATCTGCCGCTTCCTGTTGTCAGTTCCAACTGTCCGTTGCAGTGGTCGGTATATTGGGACCAGGTCGATGTGTTTGTTAGAATCTATGGATGAGTACCATGCCTCTAGGAATAGGAGTGTTGTCCCAGTCGAACTCATGTTGCCTGTCATCTGCGTTGTCTCATAGGACTTATAACAGCACACAAATCAACAGCCACTCTCAGACAACAACTCACCAGGACAAAGGACCCGATCCCCAGCATGAACAAAGCCAATGTAATGTACAAAATCCCCAGCAAGGACTGCACAAAACATTACATAAGACAAACAGGAAGACAGCTAACGATCCGCATCCATAAACACCAACTAGCCACGAAACGACACAACCAGCTATCCTTAGTAGCCACACACGCAGATGACAAGCAACATGAATTCGACTGGGACAACACTGCTATTATAGGACAAGCCAAACAGAGATCAGCCAGGGAATTCCTAGAGGCATAGCACTCATCCCCAGATTCAATCAATAAGCAATGGACCCAATATACCGACCACTGCAGCGGACGCGGCAGATACAAATCACTATAAATGCTGGAGGAAACATCACAGAAGCGCTTCACAGGAGGCTCCCAAGCACTGAGGATGTCACCTAGACAGGGGACGAAATGTCTCAACACAAATTCCCCGCTCGGCGAACAGAACCACAACCACGAGCACCTGAGCTACAAATCTTTTCCCAGACTCTGAATGGCCAAGGTTTGTTTTCAGTTCCGTTTTTGTCTCTCCACACAACCCCTTGGCTGAGAACTACCTCAGAGCCCACTGCTTCCTGGGGCTCAGGATAACTCCCAGCTTCTCCTCGTGGTGCCACCACATGACCTTGCTGTTTATGGGGAAGTAATCAACTTTACATATGTATGGATCCCTACGTGTACAGAGACATCCAGGAACATGTAGACTCACTGACGTTAAGAGTATTTATTGGATGTACATATGGATGATAATGGAAGAGTGTAGTTTGGATGGGCATCGGACTAATTTCACAGGTTGGCACAACATCGCAGGCCAAAGAGCCTGTGCGCTGTAATATTCTATCTTCATGTACACATCGGTCGCCACCGTAGTCTGTCAGGGAACTGTGTGGTGTCTACCTGTGTGCATTGATGTTTATGGCTAAACTGTCCAGGATTGGGCTATAGGCCATTGAGAGATTAATGAGGGGGGTTGCTACACTCCAGGCCCTCCAGCAGTAGGGTGGAAACAGAGCACCTGAAAGGACAGTACCTGCTTCCACAGTAACATTGTGAGCCAGGCCTGGAACACACCCAGGTGAGTCCGAATAAACACATCATTTGAACTAAGCACAGATAATTTCTGACTGGTCTCTCCAATCTATATTTACAAATGTAACATTTTCACAAGTGAAAATAAAATACTGCTTTCAATAAACTGCTTCATTTGTTTTGGTCTGTACAACATCATCTGAAATAAACAGCCAGTGCTCCACCTGCACTTAGCTGCAATGCTGTCCCTGGGTTACTGGCTGATACTCACAAATCTGACTGGAGACCACTGAAGCAATGAACTTACCGGGAGTGAGGTGTGCAGATGGCAATGTTTACTCGTGCAGTCGCTGAGAAATGTTCACTTCCTAACACTGTCCGCACTCTTTCCCCCGCCCCTGCCAACCATGTCTCACATACACATCCCACCAGAGACTTACCACACACAATCCCCTACCCCTCCCTGTGTCACACACACATAGTCACACGTTCTCTCAAATCAGATGGACTGGGTCCATTAGCAATGGCTGACAAGATATACAATCACCGGCAATTTTATATATTTTTAAAACAAAGTGTTAGGGGAAAAAAAAAGACATTTTAAAAGACAAATCTAAAATCCTGTACACATTAACCCATCCCCACCCTCCCCACCTCTTCAGACATTTCCCAATGATACCTCGAGACAGTCTTTGGTGCAATAAATTAAAAAAAGACAAAAGCTAATTGTCACTATGCTCTGAAATTAATGCTTTCTCCCATCTCTCCCAGAGTCTTTTTCTCAGATACAATCACAGACCATGTGTGTGGAATAGAGACCAGAGATGGCTGGATGCCGTTAATACTGAACACTACATTGTTATTCTAAGTCTTCCCCACTTTCCCCCACACCTCAAAATAGGAAGGAAGGGGAAAAACAGAGAATGTGACACTAAGCAGTCTCCAAACAAAAACCCAGAGAAGTCAAGATGTGTCACAGCAGGAACTCCCCGATCTCTCACGTGTACACCAAATTGATCCTTACAAAGGGACCAGTAGTCAGTGTAATGTGCAGGAAGAGGAATATATGCCACAGAGAGGTTCACAGAAAAGAGAGGCCATAGGAAGACTGAGTGGAAACAAGGGACAAACAGAAGGGCAAGTAGGAGGATAGGAAGAAGGGCAAGATGGAATGAGGGACAGAGAGAACATACAGACTCTGGCTGGATGGTTCCTGCCAACATGGACTTGGCTGATTACTCAGGAAGGGAACATGGACACGGAGGCGAAAGGATTCCAGAAGCTCGTCTTTCTTTCTTTACCACGTTAATCAAGTCACCTCACATCAGTATTTACAAAACAAGTGAAAGCTAACAATGGAGGCAGAGTGGTGGGACTGCGATAATGGGGGGGGGGGGGGGAGAGGAGGAGAAAGAAAGATTGGGAGGAGGGGGGTGAAGTGAGTGAGGGAGACGCAGAAGGAAACTGCTCCTGGAGACACAGAGATCAGAAGTCCACCATTACCTCAAGCTTATAAAAAACAAAACAGCCCTTTGAAGCTCTGGCACAGACTATTAAATAAATAAAACAATTTTACAATTACAGTTGAGCTCAGATTAGAAAGTTGCAGTGAAATACTCAGGGATCCACCCCGCTCCCACCCCTGACCCATGCAGCACTTGATCAACGTTATGGCTTTTATTAATTTCCGTCTGTATATAATATATAGATTTTTCCTTCCTTTCTGTGTCAAGTTATCATCAGGACGTGGCTGCGGAACTTTGTGGTGGGCAGACGCCCATCATGGGCGTGCTGTCTGGCTCGGGCCTGTAGCGATGCTGGTTCGGAGGCCTTGGTGGGCTCTCAGTGTCAGGGCCCTGGGGCACTGCAGGAGGGTAAAGGCCGTGCCCAGGTAAGGCGGTCCTAGTCCGAAGGTGCAAGCCTGAAGGTCCTCGCTGGGTGGAGTCCGGACTCTGGGGAGAGAGGAGGAGGAAGGCGGCGTGAGCTGAAGAGGCAGCCTCAGGTGCCAGGGTCGGGGAGCCAGGCAGCAGCTGGCGATGGTGTTGGTGGTGGTGATGGTAATGGCGCTGCTGTAGTGGCATTGGCACTCTGGCAGTCCCGTGGCGGTACAGGTGGTGCTCCTCGTTACCTTGGAGGTGCTGCTGCTGCTGTGGTGGTGGTGGTAGCCCAGTGACGGGGTGAGGGGGCAGTGCTGGGTACAGGCTGCTGCTGCTGCTGCTGCTGACTGGAGCGTGGCCACTGTTCCACAGCCACAGTGGATGGTGCACGGAAGGTGGCCGTGGAACCTGCAAACACAAAAACCAGCAACGTCAGAACTCACAAACCCCCTCCACCGACACACAGGCAGGTCCCCAGCACCAGGCAGCTCAGACTCACTGCCCTCAACTCAGGACCACAGCACGATCCAGAGTCTCTGCTCCCTGATCACTGTCCACACATCCCAGGTTACAGTCATTGAGTCCTACAGCACGGAAACAGGCCGGTCCAGGCCAGCCAAAACGACCAGCAATGCCAACCCCATTTCCCTGCACTTGGTCCATATCCTTCTAGGTCAAAAAGGGTAGTGCTGGAAAAGCACAACAGTCAAGCAGCATCCAAGAAGCAGGACAGTCCAGATTTCGGGTATTCCTGATGAAGGGCTTATGCCTGAAAAGTCAACTTTCCTGCTCCTCGGATGCTGCCTGACCTGCTGTGCTTTTCTAGCACCTTTTAGACTTTGACCCTAACATCTGCAGTCCTCACTTTCTCCCATATCCTTCTCATCCTTTGCTATCCATGGATTTGTCCAAATAACTTTTAAATGTTGTTAATGAACCCACCTCATTCCATATGCATCCCACCCTCTGTGTACAAACCATTGCCCTCAGGTTCCCTTTTACACTTTCCTCTCTCACCTTAAACTGACGCCCTCTAGTCCTTGAATTCCCAGCCCTGGGAAAAAGACAATGTATTCACCCTGTCACACTATTCACACAGAAATAAAAACATTATTGAGGAGAATACTGAGATACAGGCTATTAGACTAGACACGTTTAAGGTGCATTTGGAGGAGCTGTTAGCAATTCTGCAAAGTGTGAAAATAGATAAGTCCCCTGGGCCAGGTGGGATTTATCCTCGGATTCTCTGGGAAGCCTGGGAGGAGATTGCTGAGCCTTTGACTTTGATCTTTATGTCGTCATTGTCCACAAGAATAGTGCCAGAAGACTGGAGGATAGCAAATGTTCCCTTGTTCAAGAAGGAGATTAGAGACAACCCTGGTAATTATAGACCAGTGACCCTTACTTCAGTTGTGGGTAAAGTGTTGGAAATGGTTGTAAGAGATAGGATTTATAATCATCTAAAAGGAATAATTTGATAAGGGATAGTCAGCACAGTTTTGTGAAAGGTTTGTTATGCCTAACAAACCTTATTGGTCACCTTCTCAAAGTACTCAAACAGGTGGATGAGGGTAAAGTGGTTGATGTGGTGTATATGGATTTCTGTAAAGTGTTTGATAAGGTTCCCCACGGTAGGCTATTGCAGTAAATACGGAGGCATGGGATTGAGGGTGATTTAGTGGTTTGGATCAGAGATTGTCTTCTTTCAGCTAGCCAGAGGGTGGTGGTTGATGGGAAATGTTCATCCTGGAGTTCAGTTACTAGTGGGGTTCTGCAAGCATCTGTTTGGGGGCCACTGCTGTTTGTCATTTTTATAAATGAGGGCATAGAAGGATGGGTTAGTAAATTTGTGGAAGACACGTAGGTCAGTAGGGTTCTGGATAGTGCTGAAGGATATTGTAGGTTACAGTGAGACATAGATAAGCTGCAGATCTGGGCTGAGAGGTGGCAAATGAGAAGTTTCCAAATATAGAAAAGTGTGAGGTGACCCACTTTGGACGGAGTAACAGGAATACAGAGTACTCAGCTAATAGTAAAATTCTTGGTAGTGTAAATGGGCAGAGAGATCTCAGTGTCCATGTACATAGATCCCTGAAAGTTGCCACCCAGATGGATAGGGTCGTTAAGAAGGCGTACGGTGTGTTAGCTTTTATTGGTAGAGGGATTGAGTTTCGGAACCATGAGGTCATGCTGTAGCTGTACAAAACTCTGGTGCGGCCGCACTTGGAATATTGCGTACAGTTCTGGTCACCGCTATAGGAAGGATGTGGAAACTTTGGAAAGGGTGCAGAGGAGATTTACTGGGATGTTACCTGGTATGGAGGGAAGGTCTTATGAGGAAA
Source organism: Chiloscyllium plagiosum (assembly GCF_004010195.1). NCBI lineage: Eukaryota > Metazoa > Chordata > Chondrichthyes > Orectolobiformes > Hemiscylliidae > Chiloscyllium > Chiloscyllium plagiosum. The sequence continues at coordinate 67,200 of NW_025215372.1, forward strand.
GCTGAGGGACTTGAGGCTGCTTTTGTGAGAGAGAAGGTTGAGAGGTGGCTTAATAGAGACATACAGGATCATCAGAGGGTTAGATAGGATGGTCAGTGACAGCCTTTTTCCTTGGATGGCGATGGTTAGCATGAGAAGACATAGCTTTAAACTGAGGGGTGATAGATATAGGACAGATGAGAGAGAGGGGGGAAATCAGCCAGGGTTCCTGCTCCTGATCACTGTCCCTGGGTTAGAGAGAGAGAGGGGGGAAATCAGCCAGGGTTCCTGCTCCTGATCACTGTCCCTGGGTTAGAGAGAGAGAGGGGGGAAATCAGCCAGGGTTCCTGCTCCTGATCACTGTCCCTGGGTTAGAGAGAGAGAGGGGGGAAATCAGCCAGGGTTCCTGCTCCTGATCACTGTCCCTGGGTTAGAGAGAGAGAGGGGGGAAATCAGCCAGGGTTCCTGCTCCTGATCACTGTCCCTGGGTTAGAGAGAGAGAGGGGGGAAATCAGCCAGGGTTCCTGCTCCTGATCACTGTCCCTGGGTTAGAGAGAGAGAGGGGGGAAATCAGCCAGGGTTCCTGCTCCTGATCACTGTCCCTGGGTTAGAGAGAGAGAGGGGGGAAATCAGCCAGGGTTCCTGCTCCTGATCACTGTCCCTGGGTTAGAGAGAGAGAGGGGGGAAATCAGCCAGGGTTTCTGCTCCTGATCACTGTCCCTGAGAGAGAGAGAGAGAGGGGGTAAATCAGCCAGGGTTCCTGCTCCTGATCACTGCCCCTGGGTTAGAGAGAGAGAGGGGAGAAATCAGACAGGGTTCCTGCTCCTGGTCACTGTCCCTGGGTTAGAGAGAGAGAGAGAGAGAGGGGGGAAATCAGCCAGGGTTCCTGCTCCTGATCACTGTCCCTGGGTTAGAGAGAGAGAGAGGGGGGAAATCAGCCAGGGTTCCTGCTCCTGATCACTGTCCCTGGGTTAGAGAGAGAGAGAGGGGGGAAATCAGCCAGGGTTCCTGCTCCTGATCACTGCCCAGTGATCCCTGGGTTAGAGAGAGAGAGAGGGGGGAAATCAGCCAGGGTTTCTGCTCCTGATCACTGTCCCTGGGTTAGAGAAAGAGACAGAGAGAGGGGAATCAGCCAGGGATCCTGCTCCTGATCACTGTTCCTGGGTTAGAGAGAGAGAGGGAGAGAGGGGAAATCAGCCAGGGTTCCTGCTCCTGATCACTGTCCCTGGGTTAGAGAGAGAGAGAGAGGGGGGAAATCAGCCAGGGTTCCTACTCCTGATCACTGTCCCTGGGTTAGAGAGAGGGATCGGAAATCAGCCAGGGTTCCTGCTCCTGATCACTGTCCCTGGGTCAGAGGCAGAGAGAGGGAAATCAGCCAGGGATCCTGCTCCTGATCACTGTCCCTGGGTTAGAGAGAGAGGGAGGGGGGGGGAAATGAGCCAGGGTTCCTGCTCCTGATCACTGTCCCTGGGTTAGAGAGAGAAAGAGAGAAAGGGGAAATCAGCCAGGGATCCTGCTCCTGATCACTGTCCCTGGGTTAGAGAGAGAGAGAGAGAGAGAGAGAGGAAATCAGCCAGGGATCCTGCTCCTGATCACTGTCCCTGGGTTAGAGAGAGAGAGAGGGGAAATCAGCCAGGGTTCCTGCTCCTGATCACTGTCCCTGGGTTAGAGAGAGAGAGAGGGGAAATCAGCTAGGGATCCTGCTCCTGATCACTGCTCCAGTGATCCCTGGGTTAGAGAGAGAGGGGGGAAATCAGCCAGGGATCCTGCTCCTGATCACTGTCCAGTGACCCCTGGGTTAGATAGAGGGGGTATCCTGTATTTAACGTATGAGCATTGTCCAACGAGGGGTGTAATGGCTTGTCTTCTGGAATGGACGGAATGTAGTGATTCAGCCCTCCTGCCTGATCCCCTATTCAATCAGATCAAGGTTGAGCTGTACTGTAACTGGGTCCTGTTCTGGAATCTCCTCTCCTTCCACAGGATAGAAAGTTTATCAACTCCTCTGAATACTGCTAGAGATCTCAATGAGGGCATCATTTCACCTCAAGTGAAAAGCAGCAGGCAGGGTCAGTAAGTGCTAACTGCACTGGGTATGGAAAACTGCTGCCTGGCACCTGGCCCATAGCCAGCAGTGTACACCACAGACAATAGTGTGCTTGCAGGTTTGTGTGTCTGTCTCTGACTGTGTGTGGGTGCACGCCTGTCCAACGGGCTGCAATGGAGGCATTGACCCTCCAGATAGTGGAGGAAGGCAGGGAGCTGACTCTGTCACGAGTGCCCTCACAGCCCATGCACCCTGACCTGCTCGCTGTCCAATTTCACAGTGTCAAATCTGTCTTAAAGGTGGATGTGGCAGACACTTGGGGTAGCCACTGGTCCCGTTCTGGGGCTGAACGCCAGGGACTGGGGGAATGAACTGCAAAAACCTTCATCTGCAAGCTACATGCCGAGGATATTGTCTGATATTCGAGGAAGTTCGAGACGGGAGGGATGAGGCTCATTGCCCTGTTTGTGGTTGGTTCCCAGTGGATAGTGCATGTGTATTCCCACGGTGGGGGCTGACTGCCTTACCTCATGGGAACTGAGAGCATGCAGACTGGGTTGAAAGACTGAATGGAAAGCATTGCTTTTGAACGTTCCCAACTCAGCTGCAGAGACACTCCAAACCCTCTCTCCCCAAACACTGAGGGATGCAGCAAATCAAACACAGCCGCAGGAAGTTGGCCATCATGGCACACTGGGCACAGGGCGTAAGCCACTTCCCACAGCGTGAAGAGGAGGAGAAGGAGACAAATTTAACACACACACATGCACATATTCACACACATTCTCACACACACACATAGACACAGGAAGGCAGAAAGGTCAAGATCAGAGGGAAGGAGAGAGAGAGAGAAGGCAATCAAACAAGCAGGAACTAACACACATACATCTACATCCAGATAGAGAGACACGCACAAACATACGTACATCTAGATAGAGACACGCACAAACATGAAAATCTAGATAGAGAGACAATCACGCACACCAAACACATGAGTAAGAAAGACATGCACAAAGTGAGGGAGACAGACACACAGTAAGACAGAGACACTAATTAATGTAAGTCAGTTCACCAAAACGTACAGATAAGCAGACACACAGAATGAAGACAAACACAATTCAGAATCAGTGCATTTACACACAAGATGAAAAAAAAAGGATGTTCACTGGGATCCGGGACCCTGAAAAGATGTCTCCAATACTTTGTCTCTTCAAAATGTTCAACTCAAGAAAGACCTCAGTGCATTGTCTCTGCTTCCATTCAGATTCACGTCTGAGAGATAGCACCTGTGGGAAGGTAGGGAGAGTGGGAGGGAGGGCGGAAACTTGTGGAAGACGAGAATCGTTTGTCACAGGCTTCTCTGTTCTGCTCTGCTTCTGGCTCCAAGGGCATGTTGGAAACTGCTGGCAAGTCTTCACTGTGGCAGATATGCTGTGTGGCACTGAGGGCCAGGGATTGGTAAAGGGACCAGCTTGGCAATGGCCCATCAGCCACCCACTCAACCCCCGCCATGCACTGCTCGAAGGCTACATGATTGAGCCGAGAGGTTCGGAGATTCCGTACCTGTGGACTGTGCATTTCATAGTCTGTTTGAGCTTCGGTGCCATTGCAGTAGCGGCTGGTGTACCGTTGATTCGGGTTGTCACTTGAAGACCCACTGGAACCACCTGAGAGTAGGAACGGTGAATGGTTAGCAGAGGAGATGTCCAGGAGCAGGTACACATGGGGACAACAAGGGAGAGACAGGAGATAATAAAACAGGAAAATTCAGCACACACACACAGCACAAATATACAGCACATCCAGCCAACAATGGCACCACAAAAAAAGCAGGAAGTGAAAGAAAATGTTCAAGTGGCCAGGAAGGACAACCGTAATCCACTGTCAGGTCACTGTCAATCAACAATCTCAAAGGGAAACAAGTAACTCAATCAAAACTCAGCATTCAACTAAACAATAGGGGACCAGTGCAGTGTGACAACTATACAACCAAAGTACACAAGACGGAACACATCCAAACCACCAGACTATATACCAGTGTTATACAGGGACAGACCTGTCCCCGCCAGTACTGTACCCCAGTGTTATACAGGGACAGACCGGTCCCCACCAGTACTGTACCCCAGTGTTATATAGGGACAGATCTGTCCCCCACCAGTACTGTACCCCAGTGTTATACAGGGACAGACCTGTCCCCACCATTACCGTACCCCAGTGTTATACAGGGACAGATCTGTCCCCCACCAGTACTGTACCCCAGTGTTATACAGCGACAGACCTGTCCCCCACCAGTATTGTACCCCATTATAAAACAGGGACTGACCTGTCCCCACCAGTACTGTACCCCAGTGTTATACAGCAACAGACCTGTCCCCCACCAGTACTGTCCCCCATTGTAAAACAGGGACTGACCTGTCCCCACCAGTACTGTACCCCAGAGCTATACAGTGACAGACCTGTCCCCCACCAGCACTGCACCCCAGTGTTATACAGCGACAGACCTGTCCCCCACCAGTATTGTACACCAGTGTTACAAAGGGACAGACTCATCCCCACCAGTACAGTACCCCAGTGTTATACAGGGACAGACCTGTCCCCGCCAGTACTGTACCCCAGTGTTATACAGGGATAGACCTGTCCCCGCCATACTGTACCCCAGTGTTATACAGGGACAGACCCGTCCCCACCAGTACTGTACCCCAGTGTTATACAGCAACAGACCTGTCCCCCACCAGTACTGTACCCCATTGTAAAACAGGGACTGACCTGTCCCCACCAATACTGTACCCCAGTGTTATACAGTGAGAGACCCGTCCCCACCAGTACTGTACCCCAGAGCTATACAGTGACAGACCTGCCCCCACCAGCACTGTACCCCAGTGTTATACAGCGACAGACCCATCCCCACCAGTACAGTACCCCAGTGTTATACAGGGACAGACTGTCCCCACCAGTACTGTACCCCAGTGTTATACAGTGAGAGACACGTCCCCACCAGTACTGTACCCCAGTGTTATACAGCAACAGACCTGTCCCCACCAGTACTGTACCCCAGTGTTATACAAGGACAGACCCGTCCCCACCATTACTGTACCCCAGTGATATACAAGGACAGACCGGTCCCCACCAATACTGTAAGCAAGTGTTATACAGCGACAGACCGGTCTCCCACAAGTACTGTACCCCAGAGCTATACAGTGACAGACCTGCCCCCACCAGTACTGTACCCAAGTGTTAGACAGTGACAGACCTGTCCCCACCAGTACTGCACCCAAGTGTTATACAGCAACACACCTCTCCCCACCAGTACTGTACCCCAGTGTTATACAGCAACAGACCTGTCCCCCCACCAGTATTGTACTCCAGTGTTATGCAGGAACAGACCCGTCCCCACCAGTACTGCACCCCAGTGTTATACAGTGACAGACCTGCCCCCACCAGTACCGTACCCCAGTGTTATGCAGCGACAGACCTGTCCCCACCAGTACTGTACCCCTGTGTTATACAGCGACAGACCTGTCCCCCACCAGTATTGTACCCCAGTGTTATGCATGGAAAGACCCGTCCCCACCAGTACTGTACCCCAGTGTTATACAGGGACAGACCTGTCCTCACCAGTACTGTACCCCAGTGTTATACAGTGACAGACCTGTCCCCAGCAGTACTGTACCCCAGAGCTATACAGTGACAGACCTGTCCCCACCAGTACTGTAAGCAAGTGTTATTCAGCGACAGACCTGTCTCCCACCAGTACTGTAAGCAAGTGTTATACAGCGACAGACCTGTCTCCCACCAGTACTGTACCCCAGAGCTATACAGTGACAGACCTGCCCCCACCAGTACTGTACCCAAGTGTTATACAGCGACACACCTCTCCCCACCAGTACTGTACCCCAGTGTTATACAGCAACAGACCTGTACCCCCACCAGTATTGTACCCCAGTGTTATGCAGGGACAGACCCGTCCCCACAAGTACTGCACCCCAGTGTTATACAGTGAGAGACCCGTCCCCACCAGTACTGTACCCCAGAGCTATACAGTGACAGACCTGTCCCCCACCAGTACTGTACCCCAGTGTTATACAGCGACACACCTGTCCCCCACCAGTACTGTCCCCCAGTGTTATACAGGAACAGACCTGTCCCCACCATTACTGCACCCCAGTGTTATACAGTGAGACCCGTCCCCACCAGTACTGTACCCCAGAGCTATACAGTGACAGACCTGCCCCCTCCAGCACTGTACCCCAGTGTTATACAGCAACAGACCTGTCCCCCACCAGTATTGTACACCAGTGTTATAAAGGGACAGACCCGTCCCCACCAGTACTGTACCCCAGTGCTATACAGCGACAGACCTGTCCCCACCAGTACTGTACCCCAGTGTTATACAGTGACAGACCTGTCCCCACCAGTACTGTACCCCAGTGTTATACAGTGACAGACCTGTCCCCACCAGTACTGTACCCCAGTGTTATACAGTGACAGACCTGTCCCCACCAGTACTGTACCCCAGTGTTATACAGTGACAGACCTGTCCCCACCAGTACTGTACCCCAGTGTTATACAGTGACAGACCTGTCCCCACCAGTACTGTACCCCAGTGTTATACAGTGACAGACCTGTCCCCACCAGTACTGTACCCCAGTGTTATACAGTGACAGACCTGTCCCCACCAGTACTGTACCCCAGTGTTATACAGTGACAGACCTGTCCCCACCAGTACTGTACCCCAGTGCTATACAGCGACAGACCTGTCCCCACCAGTACTG
>NW_025215372.1:77619-80634 GCF_004010195.1 Chiloscyllium plagiosum
TGTTATACAGTGACAGGCCTGTCCCCACCAGTACTGTGCCCCAGTGTTATACAGGGACAGACCTGTCCCCACCAGTACTGTACCCCAGTGTTATACAACGACAGACGTGTCCCCACCAGTACTGTGCCCCAGTGTTATACAGGGACAGACCTGTCCCTCCCATCAGGACTGCATCCCAGTGTTATACAGTGACAGACCTGTCCCCACCAGTACTGTAACCCAGTGTTATACAGTGACAGACCTGTCCCCACCAGTACTGCACCCCAGTGTTACACAGCGACAGACCTGTCCTCACCAGTACTGTCCCCCATTGTAAAACAGGGACAGACCTGTCACCACCAGTACGGAACAGCAGTGTTATACAGTGACAGACCTGCCCCCACCAGTACTGTACCCCAGTGTTATACAGTGACAGACCTGCCCCCACCAGTACTGTACCCCAGTGTTATACAGCAATAGAACTGTACCCCACCAGTATTGTACCGCAGTGTTATACAGCGACAGGCCTCTCCCAACCAGTACTGTACCCCATTGTAAAACAGGGACAGACCTGTCCCCACCAGTACTGCACCCAAGTGTTATACAGGGACAGACCCCTCCCCACCAGTACTGTACCCCAGTGTTATACAGGGACAGACCTGCCCCCACCAGTACTGTACCCCAGTGTAATACAGCGACAGACCTGTCCCCCACCAGTATTGTACCCGTGTTATACAGCGACGCACCTCTCCTCACCAGTACTGTACCCCAGTGTTATACAGCAACAGACCTGTCCCCCACCAGTACTGTCTCCTATTGTAAAACAGGGACAGACATGTCCCCACCAGTACTGCACCCCAGTGTTATACAGTGAGAGACCCGTCCCCACCAGTACTGTACCCCAGTGTTATACAGGGACAGACTGTCCCCACCAGTATTGTACCCGAGTCTTATACAGCGACAGACCTGTCCCCACCAGTACTGTACCCCAGTGTGATACAAGGACAGACCCGTCCCCATCAGTACTGTACCCCAGTGTTATACAAGGACACATCCCTCCCCACCAGTACTGTCCCCCAGTGTTATACAGTGAGAGACCGGTCCCCACCAGTACTGTATCCCAGAGCTATACAGTGACAGACCTGTCCCCCACCAGTACTGTACCCAAGTGTTATACAGTGACAGACCTGTCCCCCACCAGTATTGTACCCCAGTGTTATACAGCGACACACCTCTCTCCACCAGTACTGTATCCCAGTGTTATACAGCAACAGACCTGTCCCCCACCAGTACTGTCCCACATTGTAAAACTGGGACAGACCTGTCCCCACCAGTACTATACCCCAGTGTTATACAGCGACAGACCTGTCCCCACCAGTACTGTACCCCAGTATTATACAATGACAGACGTGTCCCCACCAGTACTGTGCCCCAGTGTTATACAGTGACAGACCTGTCCCCACCAGTACTGTACCCCAGTGTTTTCCAGGGAAAGACCTGTCCCCCACTAGTACTGTACCCCAGTGTTATACAGGGACAGACGTGTCCCCACCAGTACTGTGCCCAGTGTAAAACAGGGACATACCTGTCTCCAACAGTACCGTACCCGTGTTATACAGCTACAGACCTGTCCCCACCAGTACTGTACCCCAGTGCTGGACAGGGACAGACCTGGACCTCCAGTACTGTGCCCCAGTTTTACACTGGGACAGAGCAGTCCCCACCAGTACTGTATCCACGTTACACAGTGACAGACCTGTCCCCACCAGTACAGTACCCCAGTGTTATACAGGGACAGAGCTGTCCCCACCTGTACTGTACCCAAGCATTACACAGGGACAGACCTGTCCCGACCAGTACTGTACCCCAGCGATATACAGCGGCAGATCTGTCCCTACCAGTACTGTACACCAGTGTTATACAGGGACAGACATGTCCCCCACCAGTACTGCACCCCAGTGTTATACAGGGACAGACCTGTCCCCCACCAATACTGTACCCCAGTGTTATACAGTGACAAACCTATCCCCAACAGTACTGTACCCCAGTGTTGATAGGAACAGACTTGTCCCCACCAGCGCTGTACCCCAGTGTTATACTGGGACAGACCTGTCCCCACCAGTACTGTACCCCAGTGTTATACAGGGTCAGACCCGTCCCCACCAGTACTGTACCCCAGTGTTATACAGCTACAGACCTGTCCCCACCAGCACTGTACCCCAGTGTTATACAGCGACAGACCTGTCCCCAACCAATACTCCACCCCAGTGTTATACAGGGACAGACCTGTCCCCCCCAGTACGGTACCACAGTGTTATACAGCTACACACCAGTACTGGACCGTAGTGTTACACAGGGACAGACCTGTACCCACCAGTACTGTACCCAAGTGTTATACAGCGACAGACCTGTCTCCATCAGTACTGTACCCCAGTGTTATACAGGGTCAGACCCTTCCCCACCAGTGCTGTACCCAGTGTTATATAGGGAGAGACCAGTCCCCACCAGTGCTGTAACCCAGTGTAATACAGGGACAGACCCGTCCCCACCAGTAATGTACCCCAGTGCGGTACAGGGACAGCGGTATCCCAGTGTTATACAGGTACAGACCTGTCCCCACAAGTACATAGAACATAGAAGAATACAGCGCAGTACAGGCCCTTCGGCCCTCGATGTTGCGCCGATCCAAGCCCACCTAACCTACACTAGCCCACTATCCTCCATATGCCTATCCAATGCCCGCTTAAATGCCCATAATGAGGGAGAGTCCACCACTGCTACTGGCAGGGCATTCCATGAACTCACGACTCGCTGAGTAAAGAACCTACCCCTAACATCTGTCCTATACCTACCCCCCCCCTTAATTTAAAGCTATGCCCCCTTGTAATAGCTGACTCCATACGTAGCAAAAGATTCTCACTGTCGACCCTATCTAAACCCCTAATCATCTTGTACACCTCTATCAAGTAACCCCTACACCTTCTTTTCTCCAATGAAAACAACCCCAAGTGCCTCAGCCTCTCCTCATACGATCTT
>NW_025215372.1:81301-82926 GCF_004010195.1 Chiloscyllium plagiosum
GGGTTATCGCTACTCCCCTTCTTGAACAAGGGAACCACATTTGGTAGCCTCCAATCTTCTGGCACTACTCCTGTAGACAATGAGGACATAAAAATCAAGGCCAATGGCTCTGCAATCTCCTCCCTTGCTTCTCAGAGAATCCTAGGATAAATGCCATCAGGCCCAGGGGACTTATCTATTTTCACCCTTTCCAGAATTTTCAACACCTCTTCTCTACATACCTCAAAGCCATCCATTCTACTTAATTGTGACTCAGTACTCACATTGACAACAATGTCCTGTTCCTGATTGAATACTAACGAAAAGTATTCATTCAGTGTCTCCCCAATCTCTTCAGCCTCCACACGCAACTTCCCACTACTATCCTTGACTGGACCTATTCCTACCCTAGTCATTCTATTATTCCTGACATACCTATAGAAAGCCTTAGGGTGTTCCCTAATCCTACCAACTAAGGACCTTTCATGTCCCCTCCTTGCTGCTCTTAGCTCTCTCTTCAGGTCCTTCCTGGCTACCTTATAACTCTCAATCGCCCCAGTACTGTATACATATTATACAGGGACAGACCTGTCCCCACCAGTACTGTATACATATTATACAGGGACAGACCTGTCCCCACCAATACTGTACCCCAGTATTATACAGGGACAGACCTGTCCCCCACCAGTACCGTCCCCCAGTGTGAAACAGGGACAGACCTGTCCGCACCAGCGCTGTATCCCAGTGTTATATAGTGACAGAACTGCCGCCTCCAGTACTGTACCCCTGTGTTATACAAGGACAGACCCGTCCCCACCAGTACTGTACCCCAGTATTCTGCAGGGACAGACCCGTACCCACCAGTACTGTACCCCAGTGCTGTACAGCGACAGCCCGGTACCCACCAGTACTGTTCCACTGTGTTGTACAGAGACAGACCTGCCCCCTCTAGTACTGTACCCCAGTGATATACAGGGTCAGACCTGTCCCCACCAGTACTGAACCCCAGTGTTATGCAGGGACAGACCTGTCCCCACCAGTACGGTACCACAGTGTTGTACAGTGACAGGCGTGTCTCCACCACTACTGTATCCCAATGTGATACAGTCACACACCTGTCCCCACCAGTACTGTAGCCCAGTGTTATACAGCTACACACCGGTCCACACAGTACTGGACCCCAGTGTTACACAGGGTCAGACCCGTCCCCACCAGTACTGTACCCCAGTGTTATACAGGGACAGACCTGTCCCCACCAGTACTGTACCCCAGTGTTATACAGCGACAGACCCGTCCCCACCAGTACTGTACCCCAGTGTTATACAGGGTCAGACCTGTCACCACCAGTACTGTACCCCAGTGATATACAGCGACAGACCCGTCCCCACCAGTACTGTACCCCAGTGATATACAGGGACAGCCCTGTCCCCCACCAGTACTGTACCCCAGTGTTATGCAGCGACAGACCTGTCCCCCACCAATACTCTACCCCAGTGCTATACAGGGTCAGACCTGTTACCACCAGTACTGTACCCCAGTGCTGTACAGCGACAACCCTGTCCCCACCAGTACTGTACCCCAGTGAGATACAGGGACAGCCCTGTCCCCAAAAGGACTGTACCCAAGTGTTATACAGCGACAGACCC
>NW_025215372.1:83426-104131 GCF_004010195.1 Chiloscyllium plagiosum
AAAATGTCTGAAAATGAACCTTCCAGCTCAGCGAGCAAACCTACATCCAGAACCTCAACCTGAGCTACAAATCTTCTTAAAACTCTCTAGTTGTCTCTCCTTTTGTCCTTCCCATCATTTCTCTACATTAAATTCCACCTGCTGCTTGTTAGCCCACTCTGCCAGTCCCTCTGGGTCCCGGTGGACATGCTGTGCTGTCCTCCACAGTGTTTACAACACTTGTATGTCTAGTAGCACCTGCAGGTTTGCTGTCTGTACTGTACTGCCCTGTACAGCCAGGGAAACGCTCACGAGTGTGGAGCAGGGAAGGTAGGAGTTCCCACACTGACCTCCTCCTGGGCTGTCTTCACCATGAACCTCCCTCCTGGGTACCAGCATCAGCCTCTGCTCTAGTGGCATGGACTACTGAAGCCGTTGTTTGTGCCAGCTGATTTTTACCCCCACATGGAATTGGGGCTCTGTGTTAATGCTGGCCCAGCGCTGAGAGAATCCGGGGATGAAGAGTTTGTGTGACAGTGTCCAGGAGATGGGACTGGAGTCTCGGCTTCCGCGTGCGGCACTGACCATGTACGGCGTTGTGTTTTGCAGGAAGCAGACACCAAAATTGAGTACAGAGCCTGGAACCCGTTCCGATCGAAACTCGCAGCCGCCATTCTCGGGGGCATTGACCAGATCCACATCAAGCCTGGAGTGAAAGTCCTGTACTTGGGAGCGGCGTCTGGCACCACTGTCTCGCACGTGTCCGACATTGTGGGACCTGTGAGTCACTGGCAATTGAACGCGTGCTGCGCGGGTCGGGCTGGAGTCCGGGAGGCGCTCCAGCACCTGGACGTCTGTCTGGTGTGGCAAGGGTGGTCTTCGAGGAGGGTCCGGGTGAAGGGAAGGTAGGGGAATTGATTTCTCTCTCCCTCTTCGACAGGAGGGCTTAGTCTACGCAGTTGAGTTCTCCCACCGGTCTGGCCGTGACCTCATCAATGTGGCCAAGAAGCGGACCAACATCATCCCCATTATTGAGGACGCCAGGCACCCGCACAAGTACCGCATGCTTCTCGGTGAGTTAGGCCAACAGACCGTCCCCACCCCCCAGGAGCTGCCCCTGCTCCCCCGGGTCAGTTGTCATTGGGAAAGTCTGGCTGACTTGGGAGGTGTGGTGGGGTGGGGGGTGGAATTGGAGTTGGACGAGAACAGTCAAAATGAGTCACTGGTGAACCTGATGGGCTATCGGGGAAGTGAGCGGGAAAGGGGGGGCAATGTGGGATTCATTCCCACAGGAAGTGGGGTGTGGGAATGTGGGGCTCGATCCCGGTGGGGGGAGATATGTGGGGTTCACTCCCATACGGAGTCGAGGTTTTGAGTGTAGGGCTCGCTCCCACAGGGAATGTTGGGGTGGACAGGAGCTGGTGTGTGACTACCTGCCTCAGTGTAGAGTTGGGTCCTTGATGATGGGTATGAGCAGGGACCAATGGCAAACCCTCATAATCACTGCATTAGGGACAAGAGGAAACCACTCGGCCCTTCAGATTGTGTTCATCCGTTCAGTAGGATCATGGCTGACCTGTGTGCTATCTCCACCCTGTCTGGGTGACAGGGATACACCAACCACCGATTTAAAATGATCGAATATTGAGCTCCAACTTTGTGCCTCCCAAATGCACTTCTGAAAGTTCTGGCTCGAGCTTTGAGACTATCTCCCTTTGTCCGACATTCTAAGCTCGCTGTAGGTCTTCCCATCGCTGCCTATTGGTATCTGAGCTCCCCGGGACTGCACAGTGACTCTTCCTCTCCTGTTCATGTCTCTCTGCTGTCTCCTCAGGAATGGTGGATGTCATCTTTGCCGACGTGGCGCAGCCTGACCAGTGCAGGATTGTGGCTCTCAACGCCCACCATTTTCTCAAAGTGGGCGGTCACTTTGTTATCTCTATTAAGGTGAGCACAGGGTGCCGCTACCCCCCTCTGGTCTGCAGGGCTGTCTGGGTGAAAACACTCCTTGTCGGGTACAGGGGGTGCATGTGTGTATGTTGGGGGGCGTTCCTTCCTACCTGAATCCGTCTGGTGGTTCTGCACAGGACCTTCTGTCTGCAAGATCTATCAATTCATTTCACAGCAGGTGTGTGTCTCAGTCCAGAACTAGAGGGGCATAGGTTTAGGGTGAGAGGAGAAAGATTTAAAAGGGACCTAAGGGGCAACGTTTTCACACAGAGGGGGGTGCGTGTATGGAACGAGCTGCCAGAGGAAGTGGTGGAGGCTGGTACAATGACAACATTTAAAAGGCATCTGGATGGGTACATGAATAGGGGGATATGGGCCAAATGCTGGTAAATAGGACTAGCTTAATTTAGGATATCTGGTCGGCATGAATGAGTTGTGCCGAAGGGTCTGTTTCCATGCTGTTCATCTCTGACTCTGTGTGGAACTTGCAGGTCACCATTTTGAGTCCCTCATGGTTTTGGAATATACCCATGATAGATCAGAGTCAGTGATGGGTGGCTCTCTCCCAGGACGCTGAGGATGGCAAGGGAAGAGATTGCTGGGGCCTTGATAGAGATCTTGGTCATAGAAGACAGAGGGGAGTTGTGATGGAGTGATTTCTCCAGCTGCAGGTCTGGGACCAGTGGTGTTCCACAAGGATCAGTGCTGGGACCTCTGTTGTCTGTAATATATAGAAATGATTTTGCTGAAAATATAGGGGGTCTGATTAGAAAGTTTGCAGATGGCAATGAAATGTTGCGGATAGTGAGGATGGTTGTGAAAGGATACAGCAGGATGTAGGTCAGTTGGAAAGTTGGGCAGAGAAGTAGCAGGTGGAGATTAATCTGGACAAGTGTGTGGTGCTGCATTTTGGGAGGTCAAATGCAAGTGGAAAGTATCCTGTAAATGATATCCAAAGGGATCTTGGGATGCAAGGCCATAACTCCCTGAAAGTGGCAACACTGTGGATCAGGTGGGAGGGGAGGCAAATGCACAAGTCAGGGAATTGAATAAAAATGTTGTTAAGTCATGTTGCAACTGTATAAAACTTTAATTCGGCCACATTTGGAATATTGTGTGCAGTTCTGGTTGCCACATTGTAGGAGGGATGTTGAGGCTTTGGAGAGGTTATGCAAAAGGCTGTTGCTTGGATTGGAGTGTTTTAGCTAGAAGGAGAGGCTGGATAAACTTGGATTTTTTTCACTAAAGTGACACAGGCTGAGGGGCAGCCTGATAAAATTGAGAGGTGTGGATAGTCCTAGAATGGAAATATCAAATACTTGGGGGCGTAGGATTACGGTGAGAGGGGAAAAGTTTAAAGGAGATGTACAGGCGAAGGATTTTTTTATACAGAGAGTGAGAGGTGACTGCAGTGACCTGTCAGGGGAGGTGTTAGAAGCAGATACATTAACAACACTTCAGAGGTATGCAAACAAATACAGGATTAGGCAGGGGCGAGAGGGATACAAACCATGTGCAGGCAGGTAGGATTAGTTTAGAATGGCATCATGGTTGGCTCAGGCATGGTGGATCGATGGGCCAGTTCCTGTACTGTACTGTTGTATATAAAGGAAAGTTTACATGGGACTGTGGGCAGGGGATTAAATGGGAGTAGGGTCAGTGATGGGGGGAGGGTATACACTGGGCTGTGGGAGGGGGATTAAATGGGTGGGTAGGGTCAGTGATGGAGGGACGGTGTACACTGGGCTGTGGGAGGGCAGTGAATTGGAGTGTGTCCTGGTACATTATTGGATTGTTAACACATCTGTTTAGCATGTCTGCTTCCCTTTTCCTCTGAGGTCCTTGCTTGCTGAAAGATTATGGACTGGAGTTGAGTTTTTGAATGGATTAGCACAGCCTGGGATGAGGCAGAGCTGTGTGCCTCTGCGAGGCCTGGGATAGAGGGCAGGCCTGTCACATGCCCTAACACACGTGTGTTTGACTCCACAGGCAAACTGCATTGACTCCACTGCTACCCCCGAGGCTGTGTTTGCATTGGAGGTTAAGAAGATGCAGCAGGAGAATATGAAACCCCAAGAACAGTTAACGTTGGAGCCATATGAGAGGGACCACGCTGTTGTTGTTGGGATATACAGGTGTGTGCTGTTTGAGTAACTCCAGTCTCCTCTGGGAAAAGCAAAGAGTGCCCACCAGGACATATCCTGGGGTCGCTTCCCTTCTGCTCCTTACTGAACAGGACTGCGTTTAGTCCGTCTCTGCTGCAAATGTGCATCCTCTCAGCTGTCAGTGACTGAAAGGTTCGGTGGGAAAGTGAGACTCTCTTCATTTCAGATATAAGTAGGAACTGTTCTTGAATTGTGAGATTGTAGCTCATAATGCTGTGTGCCTGGAGGTATTTTCCAGCCAAGTGAGACGTGGTGAGCTTGCTCTCCCCTCAGTTTGAACCTTTCTGTTGTCATTTTAAGTTTATTTCAGCAGGAGGTTGCATCTCTCTCCAATTGAAATGTAGTTCGCTTCTCTGTTTACTATAGGTAGTGAGAAGTCAGTGATGAGGTTTGATTGAGTTAAGGAAAGAGCAAATTTATTATCTTGTAACCTATTATCTTCTGACAAGTGGCCAATGGTGATGTCACTTATCACATGTTGTCAACATCTCCATATTTTGCATTCGTTAAGATCTTCCCGAGACCACCATAGATTTCAGTTGGTGTCTGGTTTGTGGAGAGTCTCTCTTTTGCACTCTCTTCCCCAGTTCTCCTAACCTCCATCTTCAGTTTGACACAGGATGTGTGCCCAAGTCGGTGCTGATGCTTACGGTCTGTCACGATTCTTTGCCAGGTCAATAACCAATGACTATAGTGGTCTTCCCACCCTTCCTTCAAATCACTGCCATCGCCTGACACTTGGTGATCTCTTTTTTAATTCATTCTCAAGGAGCCAGCATCACTTGCTCAACCAGCATTTATTGCCTCTCCCCGGTTGCCCTTGAGAAGATGATGGTGAGCTGCCTTTTTGAGCTGTTGCCATCCATTGTAGGTAGACCTGCAATGCCATTAGGGAGGAAGTTCCAAGATTTTGACCTAGCGAATGGTGGTCTATTTCCAAGTCAGGATGGTGAGGGGCTTGGAGGGGAACTTGTAAGGGGTGGTGTTCCCATGTATCTGCTGCCCTTGTCCTTCTAGATGGAAGTGGCCATGGGTTTGGGAAATGCTGTTTGAGGAGCCTTGGTGAATTTTTGAGGTCTTCTCCGCTGAGGGGTCAACAGTTTCCTCTCCATTTTCTCCTTTTTCGGGGAGTTTTGATACCCAATCTGTTAATGAAAATCAAACCAGGACCTTGCTTCTGAGGGGCTGCAATTCACAGTCGGAGCCCAAGCATACATCTGTTCTGAGGCTGTGTATATCAAAGACCACCTTACCAGCTTAGCTGCCTCTTCGTGGTCTGAATCTGGGAACTGCTGTCTGTGACGCTGTTTTTTTTTAATACAGGCCGCCAGCCAAACAGAAGAAATTCTAAGTAAAGACCAGGGCCCAGAAATCGACGAAAGAGAGAGATGCTAATGGACACGCTGAGTCTGGGATTGTGTTGTACAAAACTCTTCTGACTGGATTTCTGAGGCTGGATAGAGCTCTTGACAGTTTGCTGACTTTTGCTTCTCAAATGGGGCACGTGATTTTATTTTCTTCCCTTGGCTCGTCGTCGTCCGAAGGCTGTTTGAGTTCTCAAACTCTTACTGTTTGCAGTATCTTTCTGACCATGCTGGGATGGGTGGGGTCGTAATCTCTGGAGGGGAACGTTTGCCAGGACGGGCCTGTTGGCTAATGGTTAGTTTTAAGTTTCATATTTTTGTTTGTGGTAGGGTAAGAGAATGGGATTTGGATTCCAGATATGGGTCTCAAGAAATGCAAACATTTCATTTGAGTTGGGAACCTCTTGTGTGAATGGGAGTAGAGGGAAGACAGTTCGGCTTTTTGAGACCGTTCTATACGATCGCTGACGATCTCCTATCCCTCTTCATGCCCTATGCCCAAACTCCAATAGATCTTTGAGTCTGGAATGTACTTGATGGGGTGGGGGGGGTGGAAGAAAGACCTGCAGCCACTTGACAACAGTTGTGTCAAACCCTCCTGAAGTTTCTACTCTCACCCCTTGCTGTGCCGAACCGCAGAGGGTAGCGTAACCTTTGTGTGTTTTCTTCTTGTCCTGAAGAGTAGGAATTGGACACATGCTTATAGGTTGCGAGACCAGGTGGTAGAAGAGAAACCATTTATAAGCACACTGTTCCATTGAATTGCCATGGCGAAGCCCCACGTCCTCTGCTGTTCTTTATCACATTGTTTGAAAAGTTTTGCAGGTGATGCCTGACTTAAGTGTTTTTCCTGTGTTTAGCTGTAGGAGCTGGCCCAGGAGACAATTTTGTGTATTTCAATTGTTGATGAATGTTCAATTCGTTATTAAAAAAAAAACAAACTTAGAGATGTGCAGTGTGATTTTCTGTTCTGAGGGTTCTCTCATCTCTTGATGTCCTCCTCTCTTGATGTCCTCCTCTCTGTTACTCACATGACCATGTTGCAATAGGAAGTTTTCTGGCTTGTGTATTTGTGGTGACCCAGTTCAGACATGTTTGTCAAACGAATGATCAAAACTAATGAGAGTTGTTTAGACTTGATTGTGTTTCTCCTGTTTCCCATGAAACTTTCTCCCTTTCCTTTTGTAGGTTAATGTCAAATCTGCTACGTCTGTCCTTTCAGGGAACACAATCCCAGTCCCTTGAAGCTCCCTGCCATCTGGTTGTAGTTGGGCTGGAAAATTTCCTCAGAGCAACACCCACATTCCCTTAAACAAATTTTTTTAAAAATTACTGAAATTGAGTTTTGGCAGATTAGAATCATACCCTGCTTTTGTAGCAAGTGGTAACTACAAACCATCCTCTATATGAAAGAGTGTTCCTCCTCTTCAAACTCTATTGTATTGACAGTTAGAATGTTTGGATCCTCTAATGTCCGTAAGTCAGTCAGATCTGCCCCTCTACTATTCATTTAAGGTAAAAAAAAATATTTTTCCTCAATGTCCATTTGAATTTTCATATGTTGTTTAAATTGTGAATGGTTGATTTATCAGGCAGATTGAAGTTGAAACTTTATTGCTGGAACAGCACAGCAGGTCAGGCAGCTGTGAATGGTTGATTTATCAGGCAGATTGTCAATTTCAAAAATTTACATTAGAAGTTTCTGTAGCATTGCACTTTGCTGCACTTCCTATGAAGGTGGTACCCAGTTAAACTATCCTGTCTCTCAAACTCTTGTCAAAACCTTGTTTATTTATTTGTTTGAGGGACTTACGCATCGCAGGCTGGCCAGAATTTATTGCCCATTCCTAGGTGCTCCCCCTTGAGAAGGTGGTGGGGAGCTGCTTTCTTGAACTGCTGTAGTCCAGCTGCTGTGGGTTGAGCTACAATGCTATTAAGGAGGGAATTCCAGGAGTTAACTTTATTAATCACTCCTTTATGTCTTTATTTGTATTTTAATGATTTAGAAAAGTCCAAACCCAACTCAATTTGTCTGGAACAG
Organism: Chiloscyllium plagiosum; assembly: GCF_004010195.1. Classification (NCBI taxonomy): domain Eukaryota; kingdom Metazoa; phylum Chordata; class Chondrichthyes; order Orectolobiformes; family Hemiscylliidae; genus Chiloscyllium; species Chiloscyllium plagiosum. Next base: position 90,926 of record NW_025215372.1, read on the forward strand.
TAACTTCAATATGAATTCCAGTTCTTTCAAGCAATGTAACTTTTTAAAAAAAGTTTTTTCCTGAATGCATTATATTTGATAAAAGTTCCTGTAAGAACTAGGAGCATGAGTAGGCCATTTGACCCTGTTTTGCCATTCAATAAGATCATGACTGATCTTTTTGTGGACTCAGCTCTACTTACCCAGCTGCTCACCATAATCCTTAATTCTTCTACTGTTCAAAAATCCATTGTTGCCTTAAAAACATTTAATGAGATAGCCTCAACTGCTTCACTGGGCAGAGAATTCCAGAGATTCACACCCCTTGGGTGAAGAAGTTCCTCCTCAACTCAGTCATAAATCTGCTCCCCCTTATTTTCAGGCTGTGCCCCCTAGTTCCAGTTTCACCTGTCAATGGAAACAACCTGCTTGCTTCTATCTTACCTATATTTCTACAAGATCTCCCCATCACTTTTAAAACACTTTTCAGTTTCCAGGCACTAGTTGGAAACTCCATTAATCTTAACTATTATTTTTTTTCCGCCATCCACTCCTTATCACAAACAAAATATATCTGTTGGAGAGTCTGCTCCACCATTCAATCATGGCTGAGATGTTTCTCAATCCCATTCTCCTGCCGCCTTCCCATAACTCTGATCCCGTTACCAGTCAAGTATCTATCTATCTCAGTGCTAAATACACCCAATGACTTGGCCTCCACAGAGTTCTGCATCGATTGAGTTCTGTAGATTTTGGCTGAAGAAATTCCTCATTTCTGTCCTAAATGATCATCCCTTCATTCTGAGGCTGTGCCCTTGTGTCCTAGCCTCTCCTACTAGTGGAAACATCTCCAAATCCACTATTTCCAGGAGTCTGTGTATCCTGTAAGTTCAAATTAGGTTCAATCTCCACATCCTTTTGAACTCCATGGAGTACACATCCACAGTCCTCAACTGCTCCTCATGTGACAAGTCCTTCATCCCCAGCATCATTCTTGTAAACTTCTGCCAACACCAGAACATCCTTATACAGGGGGCCCAAAACTGCTCTCAATCTTCCAAATGCGATTCCAACGAGACAGCACAGTGGCTCAGTGGTTAGTACTATTGCCAAACAGTGCCAGGGAACAGGGTTTGATTTCAGCCTAGGGGCGGCTATCTGTGTGGAGTTTGCACATACACAAACACAGAGAGAGTTTCCTCCCATCGTCCAAAGATGTGCAGGTTAGGTGAATTAGCCATGAGAAATGTAAGAATTAAAGTAGAGAGGAGTGTGTCTGCGTGGGATGTTCTCCAGAGCATCAGTATGGACTCAATGGGCTGACTGGCCGCATCCACACTAGGGATTTTATGAAATACATATATTCCTTGTATTTTTCATCAGAAGATGAAAAAAACAAACTTCAAATTAGCCCAGAGAAGACAGTTGTGTTGGGACACCTATTGTGCTGTAGGGCAGTTTGACATGGCTACTAATTTGTAGGGAAACTTGGGAAAATTCAAAACTTGGGGAGAAAAATACAATTAAAATTTTTTCAAAATTGACAAATTAACAAGCAATTGGGGAAAATTCAAAACTGCAAAGAAATCATTTTTTAAAAAAAAGTTAATCTGACTCACACAATGAATCTAAATATATTAATTTTAAATAGGCTCAACTCCCATTTTGTGGGAAAGTGCAAGAGAATTCAAATCTGCAAAATCTCTCAATCTTTGAAAACAAATTAGCAATCTGATTGACTCAACACAAATCTAATCTTGCTTTTAACATGCAGTGAGTAGGTTCAGTTATATTCAACTCCCAGGATTGGGACAGTTTGGCTGCCATTTTGTAGGGAAGTGTGGGCAAGTTCATATCTGTGGAAATTAGATTTCAACATTTTTAATCACTGATTTATTAAGAAGAATTAATCTGTGGGGGGGGGGGGGGGGCGAGAGGAAACTGTGAATAAACTCAAAAGTTAAATCTTAACAAAAATTTTAACTCACTTTTGTGAGGAACAGTAGTTTGTCATAGCTGCCATTTTACAGGGAAAACTGTGGATGGAAAAGAGACAATTGATACGTCTCATGTGAGCAATGTGGAGGAGAGGGGGATTAAACCAAAGGTTAAATCTGTTTTTCAATTATTATAATATGACTGAGCAAAGATTATGATTTTTGGGGGAGTTTTGAGAGAGGAGAGTGGTTTGTGATGGTTGTAAATTTTAAAGGGAAGGTGGCTAATTTAAATCTGCCGATTCTCCAAATCAAACTGACCAAAGACAAAATACTTTAAACTGATTGAACGACACTAGTTGCAAACCAAAAAAATAACTAAACAAACTACAAAAGGCTCCATTCCCTCTTTGGAGTGAGGTGTTATTGTGGCCATTTTGAAAGGAAATTTAAACCTGCCAATTCTCTATTTCAAAATGACCCAAAAACAAAACAGTTGAAAATGACAGTGAAATAAAGGAATTGGGACACACAAATTCGCAGCAAATTCAATACAAATATTGTTTAAAAAAAACAATAAAGACCTCACTCTCCTTTTGGGGTTGTGGCCAGTGAAAGGAAACGCAATTGGCGAATTCCACATTTCAAAATTAACAAGCCCCCCCACCAAAAAAACATTGAAAATGACTTAATGACATGAGCAATTGCAAAAATATTTCCCAACAAACAAAATATGTTTTTAAAAATGTAGACATTAAAATATAATTCAATTAAAAATTAGATAAACTAAAACTTAAAATAACCCGTTTAAGTTAAAATTACAAAATAAATTAGAATTTTAAATGAGGAAATTCACATTAGATTAAGGGAAAATTTATAAATAGAAATTATGCTAAATTGGAAAAGAATTAGAAAATTAAAGAACTGGAAAATGTAGAAAAGTTTGAAACTTTAAGGGAAAATTTTAAAAATTGAAAATTAGCATGAAACAGTCAAATTAACAATAAAAATTAAAACATTAAATAAATGGAAAGAAAAATAGAACACAGGTGGCACAGTGGTTAGCACTGCTGCCTCTCAGATCCAGGGACCAGGGTTCAATTCCCACCTCAGGCAACTGTCTGTGTAGAGTTTGCACATTCTCCCCATGTCTGCGTGGGTTTCCTCCGGGTGCTCCGGTTTCCTCCCACAGTCCAAAGATGTGCAGGTTAGGTGAATTGGCCATGGGAAATTGCCCGCAGTGTTAGGTGAAGGGGTAAAGTAGGGGAATTAGGTCTGGGTGGGTTGCTCTTCGAAGGGTCGGTGTGGACTTGTTGGGCCGAAGGGCCTGTTTCCACATTGTAAGTAATCTAATCATATGAATGTAAGCTTTAAAATTCAAGAAATTAATTTTGAAAAAATTAAAAGAAAATGAGAGGCCCTCATTCCCTTCTCTTCTCTTTCCCCATGAAAGAGAGTCAGGTTTTGTGGCAACATGTGGCTGCCATGTTGGAATGGAAAGTCCAAAAAATTTGAACGGTCGTATTTTTGTTGTTTACTTTACAAAACACACCTATTAAATATTATTTTGTAGCTGGTGGAGGGAGATGTGAATCCATGTTATGAAAAATGGAAAGAAAATAAATAGAAAATTAAAATTAGAAAATGAAGTAGAAACTTTAAGGCAAAAACTTTATAGGCAATTAGAAGTTAAAATTAGGAAAATCTGAAATTTAAAATATTAAAATGGAAAATAAATTTTTTTAAAATGGGATAAAATTTGGGAAAAAGTTGAAACTTTAAGGTGAAAGTTTAAGAAATAGAAAATTAACGTGAAGTTAAAATCTGAAAATTTAAACATTAAATTGAAAATTGGAAAGAAAAGTTTCAAATAGAGAACTAACATTTAAGGAGGAGGCGAGTACAATTGCAACATTTAAAAGGCATCTGGATGGGTATATGAATAGGAAGCTGAAAATGTGTTGCTGGAAAAGCGCAGCCGGTCAGGCAGCATCCAAGGAGCAGGAGAATCGACGTTTCGGGCATGAGCCCTTCTTCAGGAACCCTTCTATGAATAGGAAGGGTTTGGAGGGATATGGGCCAAGTGCTGGCAAATGGGACTAGACTGGGCTGGGATATCTGGTCGGCATGGACGAGTTGGACTGAAAGGTCCGATTCCGTGCTGTGCATCTCTGTGACTCCAAGTTAATTCAAGAAAATCTGTAAATTAAAATGAAAAATTGAAATAAATTAGAACATTTTAAGAGCAAAAAATAACAAGGAAACTGGAGAAAATTAAAAAGTACTTTAAAAAAACGAGTAAGTTGACATACTTGAGAGAATTAAATGGGGGAAAATTTGGAAAATGACAGGCCCCCCCATTCCCTTCTTTTCCACCCAAACCCATGAAAAAGGAAAAAGTTAAAAGTCAACACAACACCAGGTCATAGTCTATAACCTGTTGTGTGATTGTTTTTTTAAAAAAAACTTTGTCCATCCCAGCTCCTCCAAAACGTGAAATTGGAGCCAAGTTGTGGCCGCCATGTTGGAAAGGAGAGGCGGGAAAATTCAAACCGTCGTCGTTTTCTTCCTCCCCCCCCAGGAAAAAAAATATAAACAACGCAGTCCTGTGAGAGATCAATTTGTAGGTGGTGGGGGGAGGTGTGAATCCACGTTGCGCTGGCGGATTATCTCGATTCCAGCAGCCAACGATCCCCCTCCTCCATCGCCGCCATTTTGTGGGTGGCGGCGCGCGGGTAAATTCAAAAAAAAAACCCAACGGTCAGGCGTCCCCCGAGGGAGAGGCAGACGGATAAGGAATAAACAAAGAAAACGTGAATAAACCGTCTTTTTTTTTTAAAAAAAAAGAAAATGCAGAGGGGAAATGGGGGGTTTGCTTCATTATTTTTTTAAAATTTATAAGGAAGAGGGAAGCGGCGGTTGGTGCCGTCCGCCATTTTGTGTGAGGCGGGAAGTTTGAATCTCGAGGCTGTGGTTGGGGGGGGCGGATTTCATCGATTTATCTCTTTTTCTCAACCCCCTTTGTCCGGGTTCCCCAGTTTCAAGGAGGAGGGGAGGGTGCCGCTTTTTCTTTTTTTTTGTTTTGGGTCTCGAACGCCGTCCTCTCTCGGTCCCGGACTCGGTGACTACTCGAGCCCGAGGCTTGAGGCCTAAAGGCCGCCCTTCCTCTTCTCCTCCTCCTCCCGGCAGCGCCATCTTTTGCCGGTTCGGGGGACAGGGTTATATATTTATATAAATATAAATACACAGACACACACACACAGACAGACATAGACACAGAGGGAGAGGGACCGTGCCGGGGACCGCAGGTGGCCCCGAGGCCTCCGCTTCACCCTCAAGCCCCTCGCCCACCTTCCCCGGCCACCGAAGCGGCTCTGAGGTGAGTGAATGAGTGTCTCCCTCCTTTCCCTACCCCGCCCTCCTCCTCCTAACAGTGTATCTCATCCAGACCGGGCTCTCGCTCCGTCTCTGATCAGCAACTGGGTCTCTAAACTCAATCTAACCAGCGACATGGGCTCTAAAATTCAACATGTGATCCATAACGGGGGATTCTAACTCAATAGCTGATCGATACCAGCCTCTCTAACTGAGTATATGATCAATAATAGTGTCTAAATCAGAATCTGATTGATACCAGCCTCACTAACTGAGTATATGATCAATAACAATGTCTAAATCAGAATCTGATCGATACCAGCCTCTCTAACTGAGTATATGATCAATAATAGTGTCTAAGTCAGAATCTGATCGATACCAGCCTCTCTAACTGAGTATATGATCAATAATAGTGTCTAAGTCAGAATCTGATCGATACCAGCCTCACTAACTGAGTATATGATCAATAACAATGTCTAAGTCAGAATCTGATCGTAGGTAAATGATCAATAATAGTGTCTAAATCAGAATCTGATCGATACCAGCCTCTCTAACTAGGTAAATGATCAATAATAGTGTCTAAATCAGAATCTGATCGATACCAGCCTCTCTAACTAGGTAAATGATCAATAATAGTGTCTAAATCAGAATCTGATCGATACCAGCCTCTCTAACTAGGTAAATGATCAATAATAGTGTCTAAATCAGAATCTGATCGATACCAGCCTCTCTAACTGGGTATATGATCAATAATAGTGTCTAAATCAGAATCTGATCGATACCAGCCTCTCTAACTAGGTAAATGATCAATAATAGTGTCTAAATCAGAATCTGATCGATACCAGCCTCTCTAACTAGGTAAATGATCAATAATAGTGTCTAAATCAGAATCTGATCGATACCAGCCTCTCTAACTAGGTAAATGATCAATAATAGTGTCTAAATCAGAATCTGATCGATACCAGCCTCTCTAACTAGGTAAATGATCAATAATAGTGTCTAAATCAGAATCTGATCGATACCAGCCTCTCTAACTAGGTAAATGATCAATAATAGTGTCTAAATCAGAATCTGATCGATACCAGCCTCTCTAACTAGGTAAATGATCAATAATAGTGTCTAAATCAGAATCTGATCGATACCAGCCTCTCTAACTAGGTAAATGATCAATAATAGTGTCTAAATCAGAATCTGATCGATACCAGCCTCTCTAACTAGGTAAATGATCAATAATAGTGTCTAAATCAGAATCTGATCGATACCAGCCTCTCTAACTAGGTAAATGATCAATAATAGTGTCTAAATCAGAATCTGATCGATACCAGGTTCTCTAACTAGGTATATGATCAATAATAGTTTCTAAATCAGAATCTGATCGATACCAGTCTCTCTAATTGGGTATATGATCAATAACGGAGTCTCTAACTCAGTTTCTGAACATTTATGGAATCTCTAATTCAGTATCTGATCAGTAACAGATTTTGTAACTCAGTGTCTGATTGTCAATATGGGATCTAATTCAATGTCTGACCAATAATGTGGTCTTTCACTCAGTATCTGATCATTGACACGGGCTCTAACTCAGTATCTGGTCAATAATGTCTAACTCAGTATATATAGCTCCAACTCTGATCTAACTCCATCTCGTCAATAAGAGTCTCTAACTCTGTATCTGATCATTGACAGGGGCTGTCACTCATTGTCTAATCAATAATGGAGTAACATTGTATATGATCAGTAACAGGGTCTTTAACTCTGTGTATGGTCAACAATGGGTTTGCTAGCTCTGTTCAATCGAGGACGGAGGCTATAACTCTTTAATCTGGTCGATGACGGACGCTATAACTGGTTGATGATGGAGTGGCTAAATCTGTCTCTAGTTGATGGCGGGCTGGCTGACTCTGTCCCTGGTAGATGACAGACGCTGTAATTCTTGTACCTGGTCGTTGAAGGGGTGGCCGACTCTCTGCCTGGTCGATGATGGAGGCTATAACTCTGGTGTCAAGTCGATGACGGTGTCGGTTACTCTGGTGCCTGTTCGATGATGGAGGCTATAACTCTGGTGTCGAGTTGATGACGGGGTCGGTTACTCTGGTGTCATATCGACGTCAGGGTCGGTTACTCTGGTGTCGGGTCGACGACGGGGTCGGTTACTCTGGTGTCTGGTCGATGATGGGGTCAGTTACTCTGGTGCCTGGTCGATGACTGGGTCGGTTACTCTGGTGTCGGGTCGACGGGGTCGGTTACTCTGGTGTCTGGTTGACGACGGGGTTGGTTACTCTGGTGTCTGGTTGATGACTGGGTCGGTTACTCTGGTGTTTGGTCGATGACTGGGTCGGTTAGTCTGGTGTCGGGTCGACGACGGGGTCGGTTACTCTGGTGTCGGGTCGACGACGGGGTCGGTTACTCTGGTGTCTGGTCGACGACGGTGTCGGTTACTCTGGTGTCTGGTTGACGATGGGGTCGGTTACTCTGGTGTCTGGTCGATGATGGTGTCGGTTACTCTGGTGTCTGGTCGATGATGGTGTCGGTTACTCTGGTGTCTGGTCGATGACAGTATCGGTTACTCTGGCGTAGGGTTGACGGCTGTGACGGTTACTCTGGTATCTGGTCAACGACGGTGTCGGTTACTCTGGTGTCTGGTTGACGATGGTGTCGGTTACTCTGGTGTCTGATCGACGACGTTGTCGGTTACTCTGGTGTCTGGTCGACGACGGTGTCGGTTAATCTGGTGTCTGGTTGACGATGGTGTCGGTTACTCTGGTGTCTGATCGACGACGTTGTCGGTTACTCTGGTGTCTGATCGACGACGTTGTCGGTTAATCTGGTGTCTGGTCGATGACGGTGTCGGTTACTCTGGTGTCTGGTCGATGACTGGGTTGGTTATTCTGGTGTCTGGTTGACGACGGGGTCTGTTACTCTGGTGTCTGGTCGATGACGGGGTCGGCACTCTGTTGTCGGGACGACGACGGTGTCGGTTACTCTGGTGTCGGGTGCGCGACGGGGTCGGTTTCTCTAGTGTCTGGTTGACGACGGGGGCAGTTACTCTTGTGCCTGGTCGATGATAGTGTCGGTTACTCTGGCGTAGGGTTCGATGACAGGGTCGGTTACTCTGGTGTCTGATCGACGTCAGGGTCGGTTACTCTGGAGTCTGGTCGATGACTGGGTCGGTTATTCTGGTGTCTGGTTGACGACGGGGTCTGTTACTCTGGTGCCGTGTCGATGACGGGGTCGGTTACTCTGGTGTCGAGTCGATGACAGGGTCGGTTACTCTGGTGTCTGATCGACGTCAGGGTCGGTTACTCTGGAGTCTGGTCGATGACTGGGTCGGTTATTCTGGTGTCTGGTTGACGACGGGGTCTGTTACTCTGGTGCCGTGTCGATGACGGGGTCGGTTACTCTGGTGTCTGGTCGACGCCGGGGTCGGTTACTCTGGTGCCGTGTCGATGACGGTGTCGGTTACTTTGGTGTCGGGTCGACGACGGTGTCGGTTACTCTGGTGCCGGGTTGACAACGGGGTCGGTTACTCTGGTGTCGGGTCGACAACGGGGTCGGTTACTCTGGTGTCTGATCAACGCCGGGGTCGGTTACTCTAGTGTCGCGTCGATGATGGGGTCGGTTACTCTGGTGTCTGGTCGACGATGGGGTCGGTTACTCTGGTGTCTGATCGACGACGGGGTCGGTTCCTCTGGTGTCGGGTCGACAATGGGATCGGTTACTCTGGTGTCTGGTCGATGACGGGGTCGGTTACTCTGGTGTCTGGCCGATGACAGGGTCGGTTACTCTGGTGTGTGGCCGATGACAGGGTCGGTTACTCTGGTGTCTCATCGACGCCGGGGTCGGTTACTCTGGTGTCTGGTCGATGATGGTGTCGGTTACTCTGGCGTAGGGTTGACGGCTGTGACGGTTACTCTGGTGTCTGGTCGACGACGGTGTCGGTTACTCTGGTGTCTGGTCGATGACGGGGTCGGTTACTCTGATGTCTGGTCGATGACGGGGTCGGTTACTCTGGTGTCGAGTCGATGACAGGGTCGGTTACTCTGGTGTCTGATCGACGTCAGGGTCGGTTACTCTGGAGTCTGGTCGATGACTGGGTCGGTTATTCTGGTGTCTGGTTGACGACGGGGTCTGTTACTCTGGTGTCACGTCGACGCCGGGGTCGGTTACTCTGGTGTCACGTCGACGACGGTGTCGGTTACTTTGGTGTCGGGTCGACGACGGTGTCGGTTACTCTGGTGCCGGGTTGACAACGGTGTCGGATACTCTGGTGTCTGGTCAATGGTGTGATCGGTTTCTCTGGTGTTGCGTGGATGACGGGGTCGGTTACTCTGGTGCCGTGTCGATGACGGGGTTGGTTACTCTGGTGTCTGATCGACGCCGGGTTCGGTTACTCTGGTGTCTGATTGACGACGCTGTTGGTTACTCTGGTGTCTGGTCAATGATGGGATCGGTTACTCTGGTGTTTGGTCAATGACGGGATCGGTTACTCTGGTGTCTGGTCAATGACGGGATCGGTTACTCTGGTGTCTGGTCGACGACGGTGTCAATTACTCTGGTGTCGGGTCGACGACGGTGTCAGTTACTCTCGTGTTGGGTCGACGACGGTGTCGGTTACTCTGGTGTCTGGTCGACGATGGTGTCGGTTACTCTGGTGTCTGGTCGATGACGGGGTCGGTTACTCTGGTGTCTGATCGACGCCGGGGTCGGTTACACTGGTGTCTGATCAACGCCGGGGTCGGTTACTCTGGTGCCGTGTCGATGACGGGGTCGGTTACTTTGGTGTCGGGTCGACGACGGTGTCGGTTACTCTGGTGTCTGGTCGACGACGGTGTCGGTTACTCTGGTGTCTGGTCGACGACGGTGTCGGTTACTCTGGTGTCGGGTCGATGACGGGGTTGGTTACTCTGGTGTCGGGTCAACGACGGTGTTGGTTACTCTGGTGTCGGGTCAACGACGGGGTCGGTTACTCTGGTGTCTGATCAACGACGGTGTCGGTTACTCTGGTGTCTGGTCGAAGACAGGGTCGGGTCCTCTGGTGTCGAGTCGATGACTGGGTCGGTTATTCTGGTGTCTGGTTGACGACGGGGTCTGTTACTCTGGTGTCTGGTCGACGACGTTGTCGGTTACTCTGGTGTCTGGTCGATGACGGGGTCGGTTACTCTGGTGTCTGATTGACGCCGGGGTCGGTTACTCTGGTGTCTGATCGACGTCGGGATCGGTTACACTGGTGTCTGGTCGATGACAATGTCGGTTATTCTGGTCGATGACAGTGTCGGTTACTCTGGCGTAGGATTGATGACGGTATCGGTTATTCTGGTGTCTGGTCGATGACGGTGTCAGTTACTCTAGTGTCTGGTCGATGACGTCGGTTACTCTGGTGTCTGGTCGACGACGTTGTCGGTTAGTCTGGTGTCTGGTCGACGACGGGGTCGGTTACTCTGGTGTCTGGTCGACGACGTTGTCGGTTACTCTGGTGTCTGGTCGACGACGGGGTCGGTTACTCTGGTGTCTGGTCGATGACGGGGTCGGTTACTCTGGTGTCTGGTCGATGACGGGGTCGGTTACTCTGGTGTCGGGTCGACGCGGGGTCGGTTCCTCTGGTGTCTGGTCGATGACGGGTTCGGTTCCTCTGGTGTCTGCTCGATGACGGGTTCGGTTACTTTGGTGTCTGGTCGATGACGGGGTCGGTTACTCTGGTGTCTGGTCGATGACGGGGTCGGTTACTCTGGTGTCTGGTCGATGACAGTATCGGTTACTCTGGTGTCTGGTCGATGACAGTGTCGGTTACTCTGGTGTCTGGTCGATGACGGGGTCGGTTCCTCTGGTGTCGGGTCGACGCGGGGTCGGTTCCTCTGGTGTCTGGTCGATGACGGTGTCGGTTACTCTGGTGTCTGGTCGACGCCGGTGTCGGTTACTCTGGTGTCTGGACGATGACGGTGTCGGTTACTCTGGTGTCTGGACGATGACGGTGTCGGTTACTCTGGTGTCTGGCCGACGCCGGTGTCGGTTACTCTGGTGTCTGGTCGACGCCGGTGTCGGTTACTCTGGTGTCTGGTCGACGACGGTGTCGGTTACTCTGGTGTCTGGTCAATGATGGGATCGGTTACTCTGGTGTCTGATCGACGACGGTGTCGGTTACTCTGGTGTCTGGTCGACGACGGTGTCAGTTACTCTGGTGTCTAGTCGACGACGGTGTCGGTTACTCTGGTGTCTGGTCGACGACGGTGTCGGTTACTCTGGTGTCTTGTCGACGACGATGTCGGTTACTCTGGTGTCTGGTCGATGCCGGGGTCGGTTACTCTGGTGTCTGATCGACGCCGGGGTCGGTTACACTGGTGTCTGATCAACGCCGGGGTCGGTTACTCTGGTGTCGCGTCGATGATGGGGTCGGTTACTCTGGTGCCGTGTCGATGTCGGGGTCGGTTACTCTTGTGTCCGGTCGACAATTCGGTCGGTTACTCTGGTGTCGGGTCGACGACGGTGTCGGGTCGACGACGGTGTCGGTTACTCTGGTGTCTGGCCGACGACGGTGTCGGTTACTCTGGTGTCTGGTTGATGACAGGGTCGGGTCCTCTGGTGTCGAGTCGATGACTGGGTCGGTTATTCTTGTGTCTGGTTGACGACGGTGTCGGTTACTCTGGTGTCGGGTCGACGACGGTGTCGGTTACTCTGGTGTCTGATCGATGACGGTGTCGGTTACTCTGGTGTCTGGTCGAAGACAGGGTCGGGTCCTCTGGTGTCGAGTCGATGACTGGGTCGGTTATTCTGGTGTCTGGTCGACGATGGTGTCGGTTACTCTGGTGTGTGGTCGACGACGTTGTCGGTTACTCTGGTGTCTGGTCGATGACGTTGTCGGTTACTCTGGTGTCTGGTCGATGACAGGGTCGATTACTCTGGTGTCTGGTTGACGCTGGGGTCGGTTACACTGGTGTCTGGTCGATGAAAATGTCGGTTATTCTGGCGTAGGATTGATGACAGTATCGGTTACTCTGGTGTCTGGTCGATGACGGTGTCGGTTACTCTGGTGTCTGGTCGATGACAGGGTCGATTACTCTGGTGTCTGGTTGACGACGTTGTCGGTTACTCTGGTGTCTGATTGACGACGGGGTCGGTTACTCTGGTGTCAGGTCGACGCCGGAGTCGGTTACTCTGGTGTCTGGTCAATGACAGTGTCGGTTACTCTGGTGCCGGGTCGACGACGGGGTCGGTTACTCTGGTGTCTGGACAATGACGGGATCAGTTACTCTGGTGTTGCGTCGATGACAGGGTCGGTTACTCTGGTGTCTGATCGACGCCGGGGTCGGTTACACTGGTGTCTGGTCGATGACAATGTCGGTTATTCTGGTCGATGACAGTGTCGGTTACTCTGGTGTAGGATTGATGACAGTATCGGTTATTCTGGTGTCTGGTCGATGATGGTGTCAGTTACTCTGGTGTCTGGTCGATGACAATGTCGGTTATTCTGGTCGATGACAGTGTCGGTTACTCTGGCGTAGGGTGATGACAGTATCGGTTATTCTGGTGTCTGGTCGATGATGGTGTCAGTTACTCTGGTGTCTGGTCGACGACGGTGTCGGTTACTCTGGTGTCTGGTCGATGACAGGGTAGGTTACTCTGGTGTCTGATTGACGCCGGAGTCGGTTACTCTGGTATCTGATCGACGCCGGGGTCGGTTACACTGGTGTCTGATCGACGCCGGGGTCGGTTACTCTGGTGTCTGATCGACGCCGGAGTCGGTTACACTGGTGTCTGTTCGATGACAGTGTCGGTTATTCTGGTCGATGACAGTGTCGGTTACTCTGGCGTAGGGTGATGACTGTTTCGGTTATTCTGGTGTCTGGTCAATGACGGTGTTGGTTACTCTGGTGTCTGGTCGATGACGTCGGTTACTCTGGTGTCTGGTCGACGACGTTGT